>NW_015638568.1:519953-565654 GCF_001515625.1 Sinocyclocheilus rhinocerous
CTAGGCTACATACCCCAAAAACTTACCTGTTAGGGCCAGAACTCCTGGGCCCGGGGTAGAGCTCAAGGCTTGGAATCAGGAATAGATTCCTTTAAGGGAATACGACCAAGAGCCTAGAATCATACTAAGTCTTGGCCTGTCACACAGGGGCTACCGCATGCTCTGCGTAGGTATCCAGAGGATACATAGGTGGAGTGGTGCCCAAGCGGAAACCGGGGTTTTAAAACACTCAAGAAAGAGCACGAGGCTGCCGCGCATAGCTCTTACCATTCAGGATTTTAGAAAGAATGCAGGGTACTAGTGTGCAAACTTACCACAGTGTGGATTTTAGAAAGTGTACAAAGACTTACGTGCACACTTACCATAACATGGATTTAAAAACACGTTCTAAGGGGTCCTCGTGGTACTCTAAAAGAGCAGCCCATAGATGGAAATGATGCATCCCAAAACACTATGTTTGAGAAGTCCTCAGCTCGATCTAAGGTATAATGCTGGAGTGGCTAGCAGTAAATCTCTAGCTGAGGGAGCAAACACCCAGCTCTCAATCGAGAGGGGGCTCGACCTACAGCATGTTCCAATGCTGGAACAGCTAGCAGTTACTTAGCTGAGGGAGCAACACACCCAGTTCTCAATCGAGACACTTTGGGGTGTACTCACTTTTGTGGCCAGTGGTTTAGACATTAATGGCTGTGTGTTGAGTTATTTTGAGGGGACAGCAAATTTACACTGTTATACAAGCTGTACACTCACTACTTTACATTGTAGCAAAGTGTCATTTCTTCAGTGTTGTCACATGAAAAGATATAATAAAATATTTACAAAAATGTGAGGGGTGTACTCACTTCTGTGAGATCATGTGTGTGTGTATATATATATATATATATATATATTTAGAAATGGTTTGTACTCACCCACCATGGTTCCCGTGCCGGAGCCCCGTTCAGGAAGCGACCGAAGAAGCCTCTGGTCAGGACCATCAGTAAGGTGGTCACTATGAAGCCCCTCTCTTTCTTCCCGAGATCTGCCAGGTTCACCCACAGATGTCTCTCCGTCACTACCTGCCCCTAGCAGAGGCGGCCTGCTCGAGATCGAGATCCGCAGTGTGGCGCAACTCAGCTACCTCATCAGGAGGAAGGCCCTCGCCTTTATCCAGGTCTTTCAGCAGGTCAGCCTGATATGCCTGGAGCACCACCATTGTGTGCAATGAAGCGACAGCCCGACCTGCTGCTGCTGCGTATGCCCTGCCATTCAAGCGAGATGTATCTTGAAGGGGCTTAGATGGCAAGGAGGAAGTCTTAAGAGAGGACATCTCACCCATAGAGAGATAGCTGGCCAGGGTCTCTCTATAGGGGCATCTTCTCATAGCCGTTTTCGCGCATCGCCTCGATGTTGGCATAATTTGTATGCTGGAATCGATGGATGCATGAGGAAAATGGCCTCTTCCATTCCTTCTCGATCTCTGTATGGAAATCAGGAAGAAAGGAAGGCTCACCTGAGCTGGAGGGTTATGGCCAGAAAGATAACGTTCATCGAGATGACCTCGCGACGTCACTTTCTTTGCCTGCTTCCACGGCAAGTCAAGCCTCGCCGTGGCACGATCCATAACTTTAAAGATAACGTTCCTCGAGACGACCTCGCGACGTCACTTCCTTAGTTCGCTTCCACGGCAAGTCAAGCCTCGCCGTGGAGCGATCCATAACTTTCAAAAGCTCATCATACCCAGGGCAGGAGGATTGGGAAGGCTCAGCCTCAGCTTCTTTGCCCTCCTCAGACATTTCCTGCTTTTCCTGGGCTGAACTCAGCAGAGCACTGGCCCCTGGATCAGATGATGTTAAAGAAATAACATCATCCTCCAGCGGCTCACTCTCATCCACAGCCGATGATCGCGAGAGGGAAAACCCCTCTTTAAACTCATCGGCCAGATCCACCTGCGATCCCCACGAGCTCATTCTCAATGATATGAATAGAGATCGCTCTTACCACAGAAATGCACGCTTCAAACAAAACAGTCAGTGAAGACGAAGAAGAGGATGATGTGTTCTCCCGGCGCCTATTTATACTATAGTCGCACCGGTAGTGACGTCATGGCTGTCGCCGGCCAATGTGTTGTTGGTGTTTTTTCAATGTATGCTTCAGACACGGGTCACGATGAGGCGTTCCCCATAGCAACCCCTAGAGGACGCAGTTCGAAGTTCCCTTGAAAGGGAAGCAAACGCATGCTATGAAGCACTGTCAAGAGCATGCCAAACCAACAGGTGGCGATATAATCTCAACAGTAAAACCATGTTGGCCAATCAGAAGCCTGAAAAAGTTTCCATTAGGCGGAGATAATAGCGCAGGCTCCGACGTCACAAGCCAAAATCTCCGGTTTCGCTGTCTACAGGATAAAACTGCAACCGGAGTTTTTGAAAATCTTCACCCTGGCAAGCGTTTTCAAAAATGTTCGTTTCAGTGACCTGGTGCTGCGTTTGCATGTGGACGAACGGCCAAACCGCGTAGACAAAGCTGCGGTTTTAAAAATAACGCGTTTGTGTGGACAGGGCCCAAATAACGACTTGCATATCATTTGGGATCATATACTCCTGGATCTACCATTCAGTTTGAATATACTTTTCAGACCATAATTATAAGAATAATTCAGTCAAATTAACAGGTTTTCTGTCCCTGTTTGACAATTAGATTTTTGCCTTCAAAAGCCTTCAAACTGAATACAGTGTGTGAAAGTTTCTGTAATTGTACAAAGCACATGAATATTATTTAAAAGGGTCATGAACTGCCTCTCTGAGGTCCACTTATAATGTAATCAAGATTTTTACATCAAAAAACATCATAATTGAGAAGTAATAGGCTAATAGGCTATTTTCTCTCCTGTTTTGACCCCCCTCATCGGAACGCTCTGTTTGAATAGGTGTGGTGGATTGTAGACTCAGAAGTAAACGCCCACTGCTATGATTGGCTAACAGTTGTGTATGTTTGACAGCCTACAGATGGACGCTGCTGTGATTTAGGTTAAAAACGCATAAATACTCGGTGCACATCAAACGATCTGTAATAACAGACAAAGCAATAGTGACCACATAATAAAAACAGTTACTCACACTTGTGTGGTGCGACATTACTGTCGGATTCAATATAGTCGCACAGCATCATCTTTTAGTTTAAATCTTTCTAAAAAAACCTGCATCAAATTGTGCCTTTTTTGTAAATGAATCCACTGTAAAATGAAGTGAACAAAGGACCAAGTTCTGGAACTTCATTAAAAAATAAAGTTCATCCACTCTTTCCTAATGTTGGGATCAGAAGGAAGGCAATGCAAAGACTGTGTTTTTCCAAAACTTGGCACTGCACAGCGTCTTGTTGTCTTCAGAGCCATCTTTATTGGTTGGTTTCTGTGTAGACCTGCGTTTGCCTCTCTCGTTATTTACACTACATGCGTGAGTCGGTGGGCGGGGCTAAACAGGCAGTGCTGTAGAAGCAGGCATTCATCTTCTTCTGCAGAGGCGGGGTTTAGCCGCACTATTACATCATAAAGTGGCACATTCCACAACCTGTCATTTTGGCAGATTGGCTTCAAAATAAGCTGTTTTTAGACTAACGAGAATGTTTTGAGTTCTGAAACTTACAGGATGTTTTTGCTTATATAGCAAGTACAGTGATCACATCCAGCCGTTAAAACTGGGCTAGTTCACTCAAAAATGAAAATTCTGTGATCATTAACTCACCTTCATATCGTTCCAAACCTGTATGACTTTAGTAAAAACAAAAGAAGATATTTTGAAGAATAACTGGGTTTTTTTTCTTCATAGTAGGTTTTTTTTCTTTTCTTTTCCATACAGTGAAATTCAGCGGGGTCCAGTGTTGATTATTACCCTATTGACTTTCATTGTATGAACAAAAACATTCTTCAAAATATCTTCTGATGTCTACCAGAGAGGAAATAGTAAGTCATACAGGTTTGAAGAAGGAAAATAATTTCATAACCGAGGGTTAAATTTCCCCTTTCAAAATTACAAATGTGAGAAATTGGTTAAAATTGGGATTTATAAAAGATGATAACCCATGGTTAGATGCAGTGTGAAAAGTCCAGTTAAGAACTGTGTGCTTCATCCATCTCCATGCACTGGTTTGTCAGGCTGTCTTCAGCTGAGGTAGACAGAGTACCTATTCTGCACAAGAAGAGACAACATAATAACAGAGAGCAGAGAAAGAGAGAGCAAGATGAAGTGAGAGAGGAAAACGTACAAGACAATTATTCAAGAGCAAAGTTGTCTCTGTGAAACCTTCTCTGCATGTATGAAGTTTTACTTCCCATTTGTCCCGCCTTCTTGGTCTGAGGTCCAGCTCCAGTTCTTTCCTCTGCAGAGAGAACCTCACACACACATTTACAAACACAGATACACACATACGCACCCTCAAGAAAAAGGATGCTCTGTTTAGATTTATGCACCCTGGCTACTGGTTTTCTCATCATCAGCTGTAGGATGATCAGGGAGGCGAGGTCTGAAGTAATCTCACAGCACACTTGCTCTTCATTCAGTCGAAAGGATGGCAGGAGCACTCACCAAAGGAGCCTCAGGAACGACAGACACGTCCATCCATCAATCGTTACCGACGGATGTCCAAGAAAAGCAAGAGTGAGCATCTGGACAGGCCCTGGAAGATGAAGACTGAGAAATAAGTGAGGGCAGATATGCAAATTAAAGCATTAAAAGAAGATTAACTAGTTATATTAGAACTCAATATAATATGTTATAATTAAAGGTGTTACTAAGTGTTATAAAATAAGCTTGTTTTAATGTTATACCATATTTTTTATTTTTTTAACTCTCCGTCTTGATTTTAAAGGGATAGTTCACCCAAGAAAGAAAAATCTGTCATCATTTACTTACTCTAATGTTGTTCCAAACCTGTATGACTTTTTTTCAAGATCATATTTTTTTAACTCTCCGTCTTGATTTTAAAGGGATAGTTCACCCAAGAATGAAAAATCTGTCATCATTTACTTACTCTAATGTTGTTCCAAACCTGTATGACTTTTTTTCAAGATCACTAAAGAATTTTTTTTTTGTCCGTTCAATGAAATTCTGGACCCCATTGACTTTCATTTTATTGACAAAAACATTCGTCAAAGTATCTTTTGTGTTCTGCAGATAAAAGTCATACAAATTTGAAACACAATTAAAGTAAGTAAATGATGACTGAATTTTTATTTTTTTGAGTGAACTATCCATTTAATACTCTCTTACAACACGCAGCATTGAACACAGTAAATGCAGTTTCGATTTTCTTAGAATAACCTTCGAAGTCCGACTCCAAACTAGCCCAGCTGCCATTCCAAACATTATTTATAACAAAACTAATAACAAACGTCCTCTTTCCCGTAAGCTGTGTAGACAGTTCAAACACAAAAGCACACACATGCTTCAGACAATAACTTTCACTCTGTTCCTCTTCTGCTGCTATAAATTATTGTATTTCACACAGCCTTTTTAAGAGCAATTTTTTTTTCTTTCTTTTCTTTTCTTTCTTTTTTTTTTTAATTACTGGTCAAGCCCATCTTTGGAAGTATGTTGATCTGACAGTAGGGAGCTAATGTGTGAGCCTTTGGTTTAACTTTTGGCAGTCACTTTTCATTCTAGACAGCTTAGCTGAAAAACAAACACTTCAAAAAATTATTTCTTCATTTCAACCATCCAGTTTTTGGATGATGATGACCTGTTTTTTATACCGTCTTACCAAAATCCTTACTAAGACAATGTAAAAAAAAATCCAGCAAACCTGTAAAAGCATTTTTGATTGGCTTAAAGATGCACCACTGTTCCTCTGACTTTTTTTTTTAAACATCTTAACCCTTATTTCGGTCATATCGGTCAGGAAGTTAGTTTTATGCTTGATATTACCTCACTTTCTTGTCAGAAGCATCTCAGTCAGATGTTAAAATGAGTATCAAGGAAACAGTGAGAATGGTATTTTATAACATGTTTAATGGAGGAACTTCAAAGACTAAAGTAAGTATCCTGGAGTTATAATTGGCATAGTTAAAAGTGAAAGCTGCAAGAGAACTAATGTTCAGAACATCCTAAAACCAAAGGCCCAACTCAACTCAACTTATTAGTCTGTGTAAATTCTGTTCATGACTCTTTAAAGCCAGTGTGCTGTTTTATAAATTCATTCTTGACCTCGGTGAATGCAATCAAAGTAGATATTAAAAACTCTTGTTAAATTACAACATTTTTCTCACCAAATATACAAATACAGTCAGTTGAACTTGACAAAGAATGAGGCACTGAAATGCAAACTAGAAAATAACCAAAACAGTGTGTGGTGAAGACATAAGGCAGCTAACCTTGTACTATATTGTGATTTAATGACTTCCAAAGGGATTTGGTTGTTTGTAAGATGGACTGATTGATAAACTTGAACAACTAAAGTTTTGGCCAAATGGATACCCTAGACAGAAAGAAAATGAGCCTCACACTTCTTCTGACCATTTATTTTCAGATACTCTCAAGCATATCCATCCATCCATGAAAAGACATGTTTAACTCTAAAACTAAATGGCCAGAATCACCATATAAGTCAATGAGTGCAGCATTTACAAAATCAATTTTTTTTTACCTCGTGGTCATTACAAGTCTTGTCTTGAAAAATAGAGTATGAGTATTATAAAAGCATGTTTTTTTTTTTAAATATGTATATATTGAACTAATAGACTCGTCCAATAAAGCAACACCACTTGTTTTAGACAACAAACCTTGGCTACAAGATTGTTCATATCATAAATAAGGAGATATTAAGGTATTCTAAACATTAACATAATGATTCATGACTTGGCCTTTGCTGAGATTAGTTGTATATTCCTGTGTTCCCTTTCGTGGAACTTCGAACTGCGTCCTCTAGGGGTCGCTATGGGGAACGCCTCGTCGTGACCCGTGTCTGAAGCCTACATTGAAAAAACACCAACTTGTTTGGCCGGCGACAGCCATGACGTCACTACCGCCGCGACTAGTACAAAATAGGCGCCGGTAGCGCACATCATTCTCTTCTTCGTCTTCACTGACCGGTCTCTGGCACCTCTGTTGAGACGGTGGTCGACAAAATCAGGGAGGCGAAGTCGCGCTCAGCAGCGTTCAAGTCCTTCATCGCAGTGTCTCGTTCCCCTCAGGGAACCATGGTTACACAAGTAACCCGAGACGTTTTACTGAAATATACTGAAATTGTTTAACTTTATTTTTTATGGATAGAAGTATGCATAAAACAAATATCTGTCAAACAAAATTATTATTTTTTTGTCTTTTGGCAACTTTTTGTCTTCACAGACTGCACGTCTCATATTCATTTGATTCTTTTGTTTGCATGACTGGCAGAACATGATGTGCATATTTTAACATTTCAGGAAACACAACAGTTCTTATTGCATTTAGCCCAGGTTAAATATTCTGTAACGGTTCCCTTTTATACTGTCTTTACCCATTAAATATGAAGAGTGAAAAAGGGAGAATGTACAGTAAACAGGCAAAACTGAAATATTACTTTTGTTGCATACCGAACAAATTAATGCAATTAAGTTTAAACTGTCAAACCAGGTTTCATTTTTAGGAATAGAATGTTACAAAGCAGTTGTAAAGACAATAACTTTGGTCCATCCAAAAGATATTTTCATGACACTCACTTTACGGCTCTAGGGAATACAAGTGCCTGTCATCATTTTATTTTTAATTTAGAAGGAAGACTCTTCATAGTAAAGCATAGGGTTAACCTGACCTAACCCGAGGTAACTTTGGTGTTTTCTTTAAGATGTTATAGTGCAATGTCTCTTACAGAGTGTACATAAATATAATGTTTTATGTGGACAGCAAGTGTGGTGGCTAATTTCTTAGGTTGCTTATTTGTTTGTTTAATATTAATTTCATGTGCATATGTCATTGTTATCTTTATCTAGAGGAAGTCTGCCAGCTTCTGACAACTTCAAGTCCAGAATTAGGATTATCTTTCTGGAGGCAGGGTGAAGGTTTGGCTAAAAACTAGTGTCCAATTTCCCCGCAAGACATGCATTTTCCCTGCGATGTTCCAGATTCACACAGGCCCAACAGTAGCCCTTCTTTCGCTAACTCATTTTGTGTTCTATGCAGCAGAGTGGAGCAATTTCCTGCCTGCTAAACTCTTCCTCCATCCTCCTCGCTTTGGCTCAGTCTCACCCGGAGATGTGGAGTAAGGGTCACTCACTGCGAGACTCCTGTTTGCCTTGGAGTCCCTGGGAGCGGTGAGCTGAATATTCAACCTTGTCTTCTAGGGGGAATGAATGAAAATACTGAAGCAAATACTAAATCAACAGTTGCTCTACTTATTCTCTCAGTGGTACAATGAAACACATTATGTTTTTCGTTTTCCCTCTCCCTCCTCTCCACTTTAGCGCATAGCATCTAGCGCTCCGTTGTCTCCTGCCGTCGTCGGACCCATTGTTATGATTAAGATTCTTTTTCTCGCGGTGAACCCAGAGCACTGTGTGATTCTTGGATGCCACGCTGCCAAGAGGAACAAGAAATAAATCTAAGGTCGGGTTTATTTTGTCTGCTGCCTGCGGCAAAAGAAAACATAATGCCTAATAAAAGACTTCCTTCTAGGGGAGCCTTTGCAAATTTGCAGGTTATGACATATATTTTTATGAGGGAAGAGGCCAGGAGATTGTGGAGAAGCATGAGGTGATTTGAGGGGCAGGGCAGGGATAGTGTAGAATGGGTCGTCTATAGACTGATGTTAACATGCATTTTAAGTTTTAATGTGCTTTAAATCAAGCATAAGTAAAGTATAAGCCTTTTTTTATATAAAAAATAAAGGGCGAGCATGATGCACCCTGGGCGGTCTTGATTCAAAAAAGCAGGATTTTACAACCTGACAAAGAGGCTTGGAGGCTTGGAGACTTGGAATGATCCTAGCTATTTATCAGCAGAGTTGAGGTGAGCCCGCCATCTCGGGTCCAAAAACAGTATTCCTGTGATATCTCTCCTTGAGAGTTCACACTTCTGAAAAAGGGCAACAAACCAAATCCTGCAGAAATGTTTAAACATGATATTTTAAACATTTATTATACACTCTGGTCTTTAAATTTGATATCCCTTCTCCAAATTCCAACAAATGACAAGGCTCAGTTCAAAAATGGTGCAAATTTTATAAGCCATTTCAATGTCAGGCCACCCATATATCCACCGAGAGTCTATTCAAGGCTTCAATCACATGTAACACATCATCACAAAATGAGGGCACAAAGTCAAAAACATTTCTGTTTTACATCTCCCTGGGTTGCGATGAACAGGAACACATCTTTCCAACAACCTGGTGGTTTTGTGTCCATGACTACTGCTGCCGAATCACTGCTGTATGAAAAATTATTGTTAGCCAATATTTGTTGTTTAACTGCATGCTCATTTCCTCCGTTACATGGTGGCAAAATCC
Organism: Sinocyclocheilus rhinocerous; assembly: GCF_001515625.1. Lineage (NCBI taxonomy): Eukaryota > Metazoa > Chordata > Actinopteri > Cypriniformes > Cyprinidae > Sinocyclocheilus > Sinocyclocheilus rhinocerous. The sequence goes on from NW_015638568.1 coordinate 529,407, forward strand.
AAATATATCCAAAAATATTCACTTTATAATTTTATTTTATTCATTATATATTTTTCATTCATTTTTAGAATTTTAGACATATAAATATAATCTTTAGCAAATCTTAAAATGAATATCCATTTTTCATAAAGTTGTAATGCCTAAATTCACTCATAGCATTAAAAATGATTTTAGTTTTAGTGTTTTAATTTTAATTTATTTAGACCATACAGTACTGAATTGTGATGATCTGCCATTTATCGGTCAACAGCCATAACATGAAAATACTGTAATTATTGGCGTGTCAGCAAGAATATTATCAATGCAACCCTACAGAGAGATGGGCTTTTCTTTTACTATTCTTAGTCACAGTGGTCATAGCATCTTTGTTAGAATGATAAAGCAGCTAGGATTAAATCACTATAGTCTTTATTTGGAGCTTCACCAGCAGAGCTCCATCCAAGTGCTTTTTCTACGCTGCAGACATGCAGTAAGCCTCTTGTCTTTTTTAACTGTCTTACCCCTTCTGCCTGTGTAGTCCATTAGCCGATAGTTACCCTCTGTTCCCCCGGTCCCCAGAAAAAAGAAAAAAAAAACTTTGCTGTCCACATAGTGGAAACTTTTTGTTTCTGCAAACTCCAGTATGTTCCCTGTGCTATGGTTTTGCTCAGTGGAGAAAAAGAGGCCTGGATAGGCATGAAAGCAAAGGACAACGTTTAAAATAAACATCTAAAATAATCATTTTAATCACCAAGGGTTTAGAAAGGAATTTATAATGACATTAAGAAATAAGGACTTCTAGAGCTTGTGTTTAGAGTCCTTCAAGTTTGTGGCATTTGTGTGTGTGCACAATGACTGTATAGCTTGCGTGCCCCTTATTTATTTGCTGTTAAGGCTTTTCAGCTACTTTCACTAGAGCCAGGTGCTGTACATTTTTACACAATTTATTGATGGACAAAAATATTTCCTTCCTATAAATATTTTTAATGATACTTGGTTGGCATATATTGTGTTGTTACTGTACATGAAACCAACTGTGTCACTTCCTGAAGATAATTAATATTTATTATGCCCAAAACATATCTGCTTCGAGTTTTACTTGACTGACTGGATAAAAGTGTGTGATTTCATAAACTATACATTTTATTGTTGACATCTTAAATAAAAAAAAACACTCCTACTGTAGATCTACAGCATTTACATTATTTGAATCTTTACTGTCACTTTTTGATCAATTGATTAATACCTCATTGCTGAATAAAAGTATTGATTTCTTTAACAAAAATAAAAACTTCTTAATTACTCCAATATTTCAGTCCTATATTGTATGTGTACTGTAATGCATAATAAATAAATAATACGTTCATAAATTATTTTCTTAGGCATAGACATGATAGATCTGAAGCAACATTAGACTAGTGGGCTTTTGTTTCTTTTCACCAGTTTGAAAGTTTGAGGCTTTGTCTTAAAAGGCACTGTCTTTAAATAGTATGTGAATGTGCTAATCGTGACAGGTCAGTTTTATTACTATTTACACGGAGGTGACAGACATATTCATAACAGCACTTGTATTGTTTCATTATTGCTTTGTGTGTAAAATTCTGAAGCCAATAAAGGAAATTGAGTGGGGAGAATTCCAGGTCAAACGTCTGCAGATGAGTCCTGCTCCTGGCCATGTGTTTAGCATTAAGGAGACATCTCAGGACAGCATTTTCTCCTTGCATCTCTCTACTGTCACTCACCTACACTCCAAATAGGCCATAGGAGACAAGAATGCTGATGAAAAGCTCAACTGATAACATCATCATCACTGTCTTCATTTTATGTCCTCCCTTGTCCATGCCTTGTTGGGTCATTTTGAGAATGGGGAGGCTTTTTAGTGTTTTGATGGATGCTGTAATAGAATATTTTTAAGACGTGTCATATTTGATAAAAGCAAAGTGTTTAATTGCCATAGTGATGCCATAGTCAGGGACTGAAACCAACTTGTGTTGCATCATGTGAGAAATTTGTAAATGTAACAGCAAACTTGTTAATTAAACTTCTGACTTCATGAATGTACCACCATTCTCACACTTTACGTGATTCACAGTTTGAAAACCACTGTTCTGAGGTACCTGGCCAAAATGGATTGGTATCTCAGATTTAGAGCAATGTACAGTTCCACTACAACAAGACTTTTCTATGTGCTTTTAACAGGATGTAGCACAGCTAAGTCCACTAGAGTCCACTGCACTTGGTTTAAAGTTATTTACAATTTTCAATACTCAGGTCATTTTTTTCAAAACTCTTCACACAGTTCTCCTAACCAACTTTCAGCTCCTAACCAGCATTCAAATGCATTAAAACTCCCAAACATTTCATGTGTCTCAAATCAAGTAATTCTTTCATAACACTAGCAAAGCTTGTCACCTAACAACGCACTGTCACACATAAGACAATGACATAAAAAACATTAACGACTAACAACTTTGCAATATACAAAGTTTCTATTGTAAAAATGTCTTTACAAACCAAGAATGACTCTCTTTACTGTTTAGAATTCACTGCAGCATATGATACAAGATCCATGTTTAGAATACATGTACATGTACATGTACAGAATAAAATGATTTCTGAGTTTCCCCTTTGTATAAATGGCAATGAAACTGTAGCTGTTCATCTACAAATAATTGTTTTGTTTTTATTTAATTCTATTTTTTTTTTTTAATTAATTAATTTTATTTATTTATTTTTGTTTTAGATTTGGAATATATTTCAATGTGTTATTATTGTAGACGTGTAGAAAATTGCTTTCTTGTTCAGTTTTGTATTATGTTAGGTTAAGTTTCACTGTTTTGAGAATGTAAACATACAAATTAGCCTGTAGGTATATAAAGTTTTGGTGGTGTTTGTGTCTGAGTGAGAAAATGATTAATGTAATTTAAAAGATGTAGTCATTGAATGCTTTTTGTGCCAAAGCAATGATAAATTATCCACAGTTTAGCCCACATAGACTGCTGTTGTGCTCACTGTTTGAAGAGTTTTGAAAAATTGGTGCAAGTATTGAGAAATGTGTACTAGCATTTACTACATTTACTTCATTGTAGCAATCATTCTTTAGGCTTTTGAGCACTGGTCAGGATGCAGAGGGAGTACTCTACCCCTCATCATGACAAACGGATTCAGAGGATTCTCAGTCACGGACCATGTGATTCCAAGTCCGCACAAGAAAAAAGAAGAAGAAAGATGAAATGAGTGAAATTGAAAAGAGGAATGCCTTGGCAAAAATATAGAAGTCAGGTCATTTTAAACTGCCGTCAGCACCTGACAGTTGGTTGGATCTACCGCAAACACAGGCTCTGGGGAACAGCTTAGTCAGGGTTGTGAATAGTTCTGAGAGAAGGAATGGAAGAAAGAATGGCACAGTCACGGTTATTTCAAGAATTCAAATCTGAGGCAGAGAAAGCGGCTCCAAGCCCACACCGCAGAGTGATGATTTTGAGAAGCTCTAATCACAGTCAAAGAGACATATAGGGTCTGCATTCCCAGTGGTCTGTCTCCAAAGCGATGGCCCCAAGAACTTCGGTCCTTGGTCATGAGAGGCAAAGTTTGGCTGAGTCAGGTAAATCGAATCCATCCAGACAAGTGTGGTCCATGCCGGAGAACTCTGGCTTACTTTCCTTGTAGCATCCCCGTGTTCATAATTACTGCTGGAGGTGGTTTCGAGCCCGGATGCCAGAACTGAAGGATGGGGCTGAGAAAAAAAGCTTTTGATAATTGCTTATTTATTTACAAAGCACTCAATAAAGAACTGGAATATAACAAAGTGACACCATGGCAGTGGTTTCATCATGTTTTACTGGCAGCACATGAAGCTGATTGTATCATTTTCCCATGGCAGAGATGCAGGACCACATTATACTAATCGAGACTGACCACCTACTGACAGAAGAGGCAGCCACATTGGCTGGAACAGAAGAACTGAGAGAGAAATTGTCCAATTCCAGTCAACCCCTCAGCATTTTGGATCAGGCATTATTTAAATTTCAAGTCAAATACATGTTTCAGAAATCATATTATCTTAGAGTAAGGTTCCAAATCACTATCGCTTACACAAGGTTATCCAACAATTTTGGCGTCCCTAAATAGTAACAGTACACCCCAAAACAAAAGGAATGTCTCATGAATGTCTGCGACTGCGTGCACTCTACCGAAATCTTTCTTGGCAGGATTGAAAAGCAAATGTTTTCTTCCTGAGACCCCAAAAATGTCTAGACTGGCAGAAAGTTGATGTTACAAGAACAGAACTGGGACTGAAAAAAGCTTTGCTGACTTAGTGCATGAAGGTCTTTTGCTTCTCTGACAGTTTTGCTTATGAGGAAACACCTTAAACTACAAAGGTTGTGCATATGAACTACTCATATGGTATGTCATCTATGATCCATATACACTCAGATTAAAGGGATAATTCACTGAAAAACAAAAGGTCTGTTATCATTTACTCATTACACCTGTACTTACTACTGTGGAACATAGAAGATACAATGAAAGTAAATTATGATTTATGTTGTTATGAGCCTCGCTAACTTTCATTGTATGGACAAAATATCTTCTTTTGTGTTTCACACAAATGACAGAAATTTCAGTAAATGATAACATTTTCATTTTGGGGTGAAAGAGCTTAATGTCAAAGCTGCTTGCATTTGCTCAATCTTATACTGTTGAATGAGCAATAACGTTGACAGCTCTCAGCACAGTCAAATGTTTTCTTCTCAGAGTAAGACTATAGTCTTTGACTTTTGTTTGAGCTCTTATAGGGGCTTTTTTAAAGCGAAGCATGACTTGAGGTAGTTGTTTAATTGTTGTTGTCTCCTGGCTCCTCTGACTTGGCTCTGTAGGAGAAAGATCTGTTAAGGTGTTCACTTCTCAGCAGAGGGGTGAGCCCGCAGAAAGAGTAGGCAGCTTGTCATCCAGACTCTGGTTACACTGTAAAGTGATTCATTAGTCTGTCTAACTCTGTCTAACCCCAGGGCTGCTGGGTACTCAGAGAACACCAAGGACAGACTACATCAAGTCTTGCACGTATGCTCTCTATTTCAGCCTTATTTGTGATCAGAGGTTCATCTGAATATATACTACTAGTTTCTGTTCAGCAAAGATGCATTAAATTGATCAGAAGTGACAGTAAAGACTTTTAAGTTGATTTCCATTTCAAATAAAGGCTGTTCTTTTGAATTCTGTAAAAAAAAAGAACATATATAATAATGAAGAAGAAAAAATATTTCTTGAGCCCAAAATAGAATGTTTCTGAATCATCATGTGACACTGAAGAAGACTGGAGTAATGGCTGCTGAAAATTCAACTTTGCCATTATGGGAATACATTGCATTTTAAAATATATTAACATAGAAAATAGTTATTTTAAATGGTGAGCATAAAAGACACACTGGAGAAATTTAGCATTACATCACTTGCTTACCAGTGGATATGGGTTCCAACAGAATGAGAGTCCAAACAGCTGATAAAAACAATAAGTAATCCACTTGACTCCAGTCCATCGGTTAATGTCTTGTGAAGTTAAAAACTGTGTTTGTAAGAAACATCGATCATTAGGGGGTTTTATCTTTAAACCATAGCTTCTGGCCAAAATACCAGTCCATAATCCATAATAATGCTTCCTCCAGTGAAAAAGTCCAACCCCTGTTGTCCTCTCACATCAAAATTCACCGACATATTTGTCTAGAAGTGGTTTGGACTGTTTTTGCTTGTAAATGGTGCTTAATCTGTGCATATTTCTCTCTCCCGATTCAGACGAGATGACTTTTTCACTGGAGAAACAATAGAGAACTCAGATTTTAGCTGAAAGAAATGGTTTGAAGTTAAAAACATCTTAATGATGGATTTGTTTATTACAACACCCTTTCGCTTCACAAGACTTTAATTGATGGACTAGAGATGTGTTGTGGATTATTGTGATGCTTTTATGAGCTGCTCTCATTCTGATGCTACCCATTAACTGCGGAGGATCTTTGGTGAGCAAGTGATGTGATGCTAAATTTCATCAAATCTGTTCTGATGAAGAAACAAGCTCATCTACACCTCGGATGACCTGAGGGTGAGTAAACGTCCAGCAAATTTTTATTTTTGGGTGAATTCTTTCTTTGTTTCATTCAATTGACTGCCAGTACTGGTTTCCAGAGGCTTCTGTTTGGTCTGAAAGCTTTTGTTTTATGTGGACACTAGTCAGAGCACACTAGAGTTTATTACATGATTTGATTTAGTTGGAGCTTGTAGTGGTTGAGTTCCCATATGTTTTTAGACCTTTAGTTGATTTGCTTGTTCATTTCTTCATTAGTTTCATTCATATGGCTAAAGCAGAACATTAAAATGGGGGACGGTTTTTATTTTACAGTTTTTAAAAAGTGAATGCTGTTGTAAGATATACAGTAAAAGATTAGGATCATTCATTCACATCTTCACAGTAATGGTGAAGCCAGTCTAAATAGCAGTGGTGATGCATGCAGACTTGTGGGGACTCATTTGATCAGAGTCCTGTGTTTAATTTAAGAAGCTTTAAACTGAAGATGACCCAGAGGAACACTGCTTTACCAGAACAAAATCAAGGAAGCTAGGCAATTAAAAGTTTCCTGAACTGTGAGTGGGTATGAATACATTTAAGCAAATGTTTTAAAGTATATACATGCATATGATGGCATCTGTTTGCAAGATTGTTTAAGCATTATTTTTAGATATCCCAATCAGAGATCAAACGATAATCATTTTTACTGATGCTGTTGACCGATATTTACACTTTGAATTTTGTCGGGGTCCACAACAAAGAGCACCATCTGGTGGATCTCTAAAGATTTGCGCTCAGAAAACGTTCACATGTACATAAATAAACTCATTCAATGTCAGGGTGTAAATTTCGTTTCAATTATTATATGATTTTTTTACGTACACCTACCAGATGTGACAATTTTAGAGAGCTGGTGTGTGATAGTAATTTTACTGCTGGATTGGCCATATGCATATTACACATGGTAAAAGCATAAAAAAGTTAAAAGTAGTTTAATAAATAGCATTATTAGTATTAGTGTTTTGTACTAGACAAAAAAAAAATCTATATAATAATGTTAAACACTATTGACATTCACACACACACACACACACACAAATGGTTTTGATTGTGTAATAATATTGGTCAATCTATATTCCCAGTCTTTACACTTAGACTTTTAATATATATGTATATATTAGGGCTGTCATCGTTAACGCGTTAACAAATGCGATTAATTTTACAATCCTTAACACGTTAAAATAATTTAACGTAATTAACACAAAATTACTGAAGCACAATTTCTATTCTAAACCTTTAACTCAATTTTGCTTCTTTGCTTGCGATTAGATCATTTTAAGCCGCTAAACTCCCGGAAAGTTTTCAGTCCAATGATCCAGTAAGCGAATGTATTCAAACAATCCGTCCAAAACAGCGCTAATACAAAGGAAACCAGGCTGATTACATCAGAGATTGCAGAGAGAACAGAGACTCGCGTTGCGTTTTCAGTGAATTATTCATTCCAGTGTGTTTCGCTTTTAAACCCGAGCTCTGTCATATTCTGTGATTGTCTCTGAAGAGCGCGAGCCCTCACGCGTCGCGCTGTGTGAAGTACAGACTGAACGGATTGTCAACACATCCCACCGCTGTATGGCCAGATGAGACGCAAACTACGGTTTCTCGACTTGATAACCAGTCTCGCTAGTAAAGTTTTGATGGATGAAGACTGCAATCAAGGTAAAGACGATTGCGGTGGCGTACAGGAGTCGTACAGTAAGCACGCGTGCGCTGAAACTGTGTCATCAAACCAATTAAATCATACACAGATTCTGCACAGTATCTTGTTATATTACGTGAGTCCGTTATATTAATGCGTGTATGAGTGCTCTTGACGCACTGATCGCACATTGTATTTATGCACAGACATTTCTGTACATTCACGCTGTTTCTACACACATTCGCGATAATGTTTTGATTTGTCATGTGTATGTTGCTGTGCCATGTGTTAGTTATACAGAATGGATCCGTGTACTGTAGTAGATTTATGCAGTCAGCAGGCTTTAGTTTAGATTTTGGCATCATGCGGTCCTGTTCGCTATCAAAACTTGGCTTCTCTAAAATGTAAAAAAGCTCTTTGCTGTTGCACTGTACACATACTATAAAATTCAGATTTTTTTTTCTTTCATATGTGCTTATATGGGCTCCTTATATCATTTGGTTCTTTGGTGTCCTTTTGGAGTTTCTAAGTGTCCTTTTTTGGAAAGTGTATTTATGCACAGACATTTCTGTACATTCACGCTGTTTCTACACACATTCGCGATAATGTTTTGATTTGTCATGTGTATGTTGCTGTGCCATGTGTTAGTTATACAGAATGGATCCGTGTACTGTAGTAGATTTATGCAGTCAGCAGGCTTTAGTTTAGGTTTTGGCATCATGCGGTCCTGTTCGCTATCAAAACTTGGCTTCTCTAAAATGTAAAAAAGCTCTTTGGTGTTGCACTGTACACATACTATAAAATTATTGTTTTTTTTTCTTCTTTCATATGTGCTTATATGGGCTCCTTATATCATTTGGTTCTTTGGTGTCCTTTTGGAGTTTCTAAGTGTCCTTTTTTGTGGTTAGAAAATTAGTCAATTCGCGTAGTAAGCCCTTAGTAGCACAAGTTGATTAAGCAAGAAATGCATATTTTGGCTGCAGGAATTACTTAGAAAGACTATGCTTTGTGATACCCTGTTTAATCTGCTTGCTAAATGTTAAGGCCTGTCCATATCAGATGAATGAGAATGGAGAACAAAAGCTTTTTTGTTAACAAAAAAAGAGGAAAACCATTTTGTGCTTATGGGCAGATGACTAGGACAGACTCGTTTCGCTATAAAGCAGTTCTCCTTACTCTTGCTCTTTTGCTGTGCAATCACAGTTGTATTTGTGTCTGGGGACCAAAAGTCCACTGCCATGAAATTGAATTAGTGTCTCCAGATCCACAGGCCTCACCTTCTTCTGATTATCATTCTTCTTCTTCTTTTTGAAACTCTTTTGTTCTCCATTTCTTCCCTCATAGCTTCTCATTTCTCTGTGTGCGCAGTCCAAAGCACATTCGCACAATGTGCAGGGACCTCAAAGTTCCCAGGATTTTTTTCTTTTCTAAAGCCGAGAATGTCTGAAAGTGCTGTTAAACCACATTGTCATTAGTTGGTTACATCAGAACAGAGGGAGACTGGAGGAGATTTTCTTCAATCACAGGCCATTTATACCCAGCAGACATGCTGACTGCAGCTGTGCTTGTCTTCATCTGGGAACCGTTTTCACAAGCTCCGCTCAAGCCCTTGCACCCTAATAGACTGATAATCCATACACGGTTATACAACATGCGATTTGGCCTCTCGCTGTGTGTTTATTATTTATGATTTTTCTGGGAAAGGAGTCACACCGCAGAATGTGTTGTTAAACTTGTGCAGATGGAGGGGTTCCTGCGTTTCAGCATTGATTACTCTTGCATTGATTGTTTAGCATTGATTGAAGTGGAACCCCATGCATGGTGACCTTACTTTCAACTCCAATAAACAAACTCTGCATATGTTACACAAAACTCTCAGGGCTGTTTCTGTCTCGGCACATTAATGTAGAATACTTCCAATGCCTTCTCTGTAGCTGTATAGAAAATCGTATGTCCCTCATGATGAAAGACGCTGTTCTCTAGACCAGATAGATAGATAGATAGATAGATAGATAGATAGATAGATATCATAATTACAATTCTGGTTAAAACTATGATAGCCTTTCCCTCTGATGTATACATGTACTACACACACTCCACCTCTTCGCCTCTAAAAGATGCTTCATGATAATTTGAGGGTTTCTATGAATAGCAGGTTGACATTTTCACCGCAAGCCTCAAGCATTCAATAGCAGCATTTCAGAGCCCCTCAGTGAAAGCCCAAAGACAAACAATTTTCCCTTTTTTTCCAGCATACTTTCCAAAGTGCAGATGTTGCAGAAGTGTCACATTACGAGGATTTTACCTCTGTTTTTAGGGATGTTGCCAATTGTATACGTGTGTGTGTGTGTGTGTGTGTGTGTGTGTGAGAGAGGTGAGAGAGAGAGAGAGAGAGAGAGAGAGAGAAGAGGCCAAAACTACAGTTCTTAAAAAGTTCACAGCCTGCAGTGGAAAGTGTTTCTCCATCTCCCACAGATATCCTCATTCTCTCCCTCCGTTAGCTACCGAGCTGGAAGCAATTTGGTTGTTACTGAAAATCAGTTGACATCTGGGATTTCTGACAGTAACAACACACATATTTCACCCTTCCATGAACTTAACATACATTTGATAAAGGAAATGTGGCATGGCCAAGTTTGGGGCAGCTCCCAATCTGTCTAACCATTCTTATATGTGTCTAGACAATATACAGTGGATATAGAAAAGAATCACCCCCGTTTAAAATAATCACATTTTGTTGCTTTGCAGCCTGACACAGTTTTTTTTTTTATCCAGCTGTATTTACGTAATGCAACTTATAACATCCAAGTGAAAGATACAACACCAACATATCAACAAAAAAAAATACAAACCCAGAATCTCTGAGTTGGAAAAAGGATCACCCCCTTGTGTCAGTAGTTTGTTGAAGCATCTTTTGCTTTAATTACAGCCTTTAGTCTGTTGGGATATGTCTCTATTAACTTTGCACATCTAGACTTTGCAATATTTGTCCACTCTTCTTTTTAGAACTGCTCAAGTTCAGTTAAACTTGATGGTGTCTGTTTGTGGACTGCAGTCTTCAAGTCATTCCACAGATTTTCAGAGGGGTTTAAGTCTGGGCTCTGACTAGGCCATGCGAGGACATTTACCTTTTTCTCCTATAACCACTGTGTGGTCAGTTTTGCTGTGTGCTTTGGGTCATTGTCATGTTGGAAGGTACATTTTCTTCCCATTGACAGTTTTCTAGCAGAGGGCAGCAGATTTTCCTCAAGAATTTGATATTGGTATTTTGCCCCATACATTTTTCCTTCGATCCTGACAACTGCTCCAGTCCCTGCTGCAGAGAACAGGACATTACCATCTCCATGCTTTACTGGTGGAATTCTGTTATTTGGATGGTGAGCAGTATTGGATTTCCACCAGACATATCGTTTGGTGATTTTGCCCCATCCATATTTCCTTCTATCCTGAAAAGTGCTCCAGTCCCTGCTGCAGAAACACCCCAGAACAGGCTATTACCACCTCCATGCTTTACTGTAGGAATGCTGTTATTTGGATGGTGAGCTGTATTGGATTTCCGCCAGATATATGGTTTGGTGTTGAGGCCAAGTAATTCAGTTTTAGTGTCATCTGCCTCAGAATCTTAAAGGTGCGTTTTGGCAAAGCTCAGTCGTGACTGCATGTGGCCTTTCTTGAGGAGTGGCTTTTTTCTTGCAACCCTCCCATACAAGCCACATTTGTGGAGAATTTGTGATATTGTTGTCACAAGCACACAATGACCACTCTTTATCATAAATTCCTGCAACTGCTTCAGAGTTGCTGTCGCCTCTCTGACCAGTTTCCTCCTGGCTCTTTCATCCAGTTTGGAGCGATGTCCTGATCCAGGGAGGGTCTGTGTTGAACCAAATACCTTCCACTTCTTAATAATAGGCTTCACTGTACAAAATCTCAAAATGTGATTATTTTAAATGGGGGGTGGGGATTCTTTTCTATACCCACTGTAGACGCATGGCATTGTGAGATATGTCTTAAAGAGTGTGTGTGCGCATCATGTGTTTTTCTTTCTTGGAGCAGTCTGATGTGTTTCTCTGTGTCTTTATTTTGCCTGTGCTAACATGTTTATCTGCGCTGGCTGTTTTCTCAATACATTCTAACCTCTGGCTGTCCCCTCGCTTGGTGTTACAGGTGGAAAATTCTGTTTGTGTCTCCGTCTCTTTCCCTGAGTCCCTGAACAAACTCAGCCAAGCTGATACATCACATCAGTCCTGAGGGCCCCATCTTCTCACTGTCTCTCTTTCTCTCTCACACACACAGACGTATTAGGTCCTGTTTCATGACATGCTTGCACATTTTTTCTGTAATGTCTCGCCATTTATCACAGTAACAACTTACAGTGTATTTAATGGTACAGAGTTGTAGAGAAGGAGAGCTCTCTATCTGCCTGTCTGTTTGTCTATTTACCGATCTATCTATCTTCTCGTCTTCTCATCTGTCCATCCATCTAGCTAGCTGTATATCTGTCTTACAAATATTTAGGTTCAAGACTTTCAAACAAGGCTTTGTCAATACTGTTTACACTGAAATTTGAATTGCTATTGTGCATCTTGTTTGCTACCACAGTTCTGAAATTTAATTCTGAATGAAGCACAACTCTGGTAGCAACACTGTCACCAGTCGACCCAATTCATGCTACAAATAATAAAACCAAAACTAAATCTGTTTCACCACATCAACAACATTTAGTTGATGTGAATGGGAGTGAAGTCATTTTGCTGTGTCACGCAGTCGCATACTTGCTTGAAGATTTAGATCGGAACACACTCTTTCATTTATGCACACCCCCCCTGAACCAGCCACCCACCCTGTCCAAACCTGCTTGTTCCTTGTTCCAGAACATCATAATTTACAAATACATAATTTACATCTCTTTCTTCCACCACTCTGTTTCTTCCTTTATTCTCTCTTTTTCATAAACATATCCTGTACACTCACCTGTTGTCTTTGTTATACGACACAGTCAATGCATTTGTTGTTTGTCAAACAAATCTTACAGTTCTGTATCAGATGACTGACTTTTGAGGCAAACCGCCGCATGTTGCTTTTCAGCATCTTTTGGTCATCTGTGTTTTTACAGGCCAGTGATGAAGACCAAAGGTATGACTAAGGTGTTTATTTACACCATCCCTTTTCTCTTTCCTGCAAACATGCTCTTTTATGCCTTCACCTTTTCAAAACTCTGTTGTTTAAACTCTCACTTTCATGTTTTGCCCACGTTGCCTTTAGTCCATGTTTCTCTCATTGTCGTTCTCTTTGAGAAGGGATCATGTTTATGTCTGCAGTCTGCGTTTCAGTCAGTCGTACCAGTATGTCTCCAGTACCTAAATCCAATAACATAGTCTGAGAAAAAAAATCTAATTATGGCCATTAGAATGTTGGTTCCTCATGAAAGAAATATGCACTTAAAATGTTTTATTCATATTTTTTCCAGTTTTCTGTCTTTATATCCCACACATGGGAAATTAATTCAACAGATCATTAAAAACAGAAACATATGCATAAACTCCAAACACTGGAGATCAGTAATATAGTGTGAAATGACTTAACACTATAAGCACCAAACTCATAAAAATTTATTAGTATTTCATAATAACCTATTTGTAATGGTGTGTGTGGCACTGCCAAGCAACAGAAACTTACCTAATCAACTAGAGTTGAGAGCGAGAGAATGAGGTGGAGAGGGTAATGTTTTGTTTATGAGTTTTTAAAAGTTTAAATATGAAAACATATTTAAGTTTTACTCTATTTGTGGGTGTGTGTATGTGTATGTGTGTGTGTGTGTGTGTGTGTGTGTGTGTTATTTTAAAATTATTCATAATGTCTATATGTTTTTGATTGCTAGACAACTATGTGGCATCTTGGTAATCTACAGTACCTGATTGTATTTATTATAAATTCATTGAAAAATAAGCTTTTTAAATTTTTTTTTTTCTTAATGTTGTTAATACTGTTTTTAGGTTGAACGGACAAAATTCTACAGTTATATATAATTAGTTTACACATTCATTAAAGTGAGCAAATCCAACCACATCTAATCAGGTTTCATTCCACTTAAATGACACTGTACATACAATAAGGCTATAATCATTTTAAAGTACTTTCCTTTTTTCCTTTTTTTTAACAATAGGATGCGGTCGTAAACAACTGCCAGACTGTAGTTCTCTTAGATAATGGCAGAGCTAGAGCTGTGACTATATTTTCTTTGTAGACTGACTTTAAATGTCTTTTTTATTATTATTATTCATTAAAACTTTATTCAGTGCTATTGTGTGACCTTTGACATTTTCTGTCGGAGAGGCTCTCATTTAGATGATGTGGTTCTTGTGTAATATGTAAAGTGACATAAGATTCATGTTGTGTCTCAGCCTGTCTCTTCCCTTCCTTTTCTCCTTTATTGTTGGTGGAGTTCAACCAATCCCCTCCCAGCCTATCACATCCCAGAGTCCCCAAAACCCGAGCATCTGGTTGTGCCTCAGCACCCACAAAGAGGGCCTTCGTTCCCGAAAATAACTTGGACAGGGAGAAGCGATGTACTGTAGCTCTCAGTGGCAATAGAGTTTCAACGTCAGGCACTACTGTAGTGTAATGAGTGTGAAATGTGACCCTGGACCACAAAACCAGTTATAAGGGTCAATTTTTTTTTAATTGAAAGCTTTCCATTGATGTATGGTTTGTTAGGATAGGACAATATTTGGCTGAGATACAACTATTTGAAAATCTGGAATCTGAGGGTGCAAAAAAAATCTAAATACTGAGAAAATCGCCTTTAAAGTTGTCCAAATGAAGTTCTTAGCCATGCATATTACTAATCAAAAATTAAGTTTTGATATATTTACGGTAATAAATTTACAAAATATCTTCATGGAACATGATCTTTACTTATTATCCTAATGATTTTTGGCATAAAAGAAAAATTGATAATTTTGACCCATACAATGTATTTTTGGCTATTGCTACAAATATACCCCAGCGACTTAAGACTGGTTTTGTGGTCCAGGGTCATAAATATGGAGAACATTTTATGCCTCTGTTACATTAACATATGACCTTATGCTTCTTACAAAGTTCTTTTCAAGCTCTTATAAAATGAATGTTTTTTGCATTCTGCAGAGCATGAAACAGAAGAACAAACAAAGGGAAAGAGTTCATTAGCAAAACGCTGTAATCATGCGGCTGGTTTGGGTGTAGTCTAAGGCCTAAACACAAAGTCTATACAAACAAAGCAAAGTTCGAAAAAGCCTCTGAGCTAATATAGATTCATATTCATAAAACATCTCACATTTTCTCTGTAACTTCATATGTAGCTTACTCAAGTTGATTTATTTTATCTACATAAAAGCTTTTAATGGTCGATACATAAAGCTTTTAAAGCGGCATGGCTGCAAAGCAACTCAATCCGACCACAGATCTCTCTAACAAAACGACATAAACACACATGGAGAAAACTCTCCGCATCGCTAGGCTGTTTATTTGGTTTTTGAAATCAAAAGAATTGCACAAAAATATTGAGAGTGGAAGTTCCTCAACCATCTCTTTAGCTGTGCCATGTCATCTAGCTTGCTTGTAACACGCGAACGTTAGCAAACATAGACAGTTTTTTTTCCTTTAAAAGGGCACAAACTCCATAGCTTAATCCACAAAAACTGAGCCTCGGAAGAAAGTGTGTCTGTTACACGCAGATATTGAGCAGCTGTAACTAGCACTTAGTGTGAAATAGATGGAACTAAAACCCTCAGTCGACAATTCCCATGTTGGTCCACTCAATACATCTGTCCCTACTACACGGTCATTAGGCTTTCATTTACCGTTTCCCTACACGACTTTTTCTTAGGTCAGTCTGGGGTCAATCCAATACTCAGCAGAGGCTTGAGGAGAACTGGTGTGGATCTGAACGGGTAAACCAGATCAGATTTCAGTTACTCTACTCCACTTCCCTGGCCCATCAAGCACCCCTGGAGAATGAGGTCACACAGAACATACACACATATATATGTTTCTTCATCTATGAACACTTTTGGCCTTGTGGACTTTTAAGAAAATAATGTCTCTTAAAACACTTTGCACACACTTTATTTGCCCACTAACAATATACTGTATATGTAGTGCATATTTCACTGGACATTTTTTTCTCACCACAGTGTCATTGCCACCACACCTTAAATGATGCTTTGTGTTTGATAGCATTATGTGATGGAAATTAGATTTTAAAAACATTTTAATAAAATTACCATTAATTTAATTTCTAGCTTTTTTCTGGACTTTTAATTTAAGTAAAATACCATTTTCACACTTTTTGTATAATCTTTCAAAATTATTGTTTAAATATTACACACAAAAATATTCTGTTCACAAGTAATATTTACCTTGATTTCTGTTTGTTTTCTTCACACTTCTCAATTCGTATTTTGGGAATTTTCAAATGAATATTTTTATGGATGGATTTTAAGTCTCTGTGATGGATTGGCCACTGGTCTAAGTCTTTCCTGCCTTCAGCCCAAATTGCAACCCTAAAGGATAAGTGGTGTGGAAGATGGATGGATGGATGGATGGATGGATGGAAGGAAGTCTGGGTCTGTGACAAGGATAAAAGCCAAAAATTATGTACATAAAAGACAATTAAATGTAGCAAAAATAGTTTCCAGGTCATTTTTATTGTGAATTTTTATAGCAAAAAGAAAAAAACAAACACAAAAATCTGTAAATTTGAATTAGAATCATCCCCGCAATATAAAAGTTGAAAAAAACACCTATGCAATAAAACATTACTTGACTGCTAGTAATAATATTTAGATGGTGCTTTAGCGTTTCCTGCAGTCTGTTCTACAGCATTCTACCTATATTCCCACATTATTGTATTTTGTAATATGCTTTTCTGTGGGCAGATATTCCCCTCCCTTTCAAAAGCTTTAAAAGGGAAATGACTGGTGTTTATAAGGTGTTAATGGCCAAATTTGTTTTTGCCCAACTTTATTCAAAGCAGTCTCAATAAAATCATGTACAGTACGTCCATGAAAGGCTATTAAACATGGGTGGAGTGGGAGATTTAAGTCCTGACATGCGTGCTTGTGCCTCTGTGTTTTCTCTGACTTCCTCAAACAGCCACTTGTCCTTCGCAGCATTGTTATTCACATGAAGTTCAGGGCCATTGTTTGAACTTTAAACGGTTTCTGGTGGCATCGCCCTGTGGCCGTCTGAACCCTGGGTCTAATTTCAAACCTCTGCTCTAGCGGTATGATGTAGTAGCCTTGCTATGTTGCGGTTTTGCCCTGTGCGTTGAAAACACAAGCTTGTAAAAACAACACGAGTGAGAAGAAAAGAGCTTCCTGGAAGGAGGACGATAGTTACCTTGAATGAGTCCCAGGTCTCCGAAGCTGGCCAGTGAACACGCATGAATGTATGTATGTGTGTGTGTGTGTGTGTGTGTGTGTGTCTGCAGTCATTTCACAGTTTCACAGTCCTTCTCCCAGCCGCCACCACTTTCTGATTATTTTACTGGGAAAGAAAAAGTAAACATGGCAGCTGTGTGTATGTGTGTGTGTGAGTGCAGGACAATTGCAGTTCTCACAGGGAGCAGCCAGAGGTAGACATAATGACTCACCTCCCGACCTGGTCAGGTACGGGTGAGTGACGGACATGTCGACCAACATACACACACTTCTCACTGCCATGACAGTGGGCTGATGGCTCTGTTGCTCCTCTATGGCCAGTATTGTCCAAAGAGAAGTACGAGTACGTCCTTCCAAAGGCTTTGTAGGTTGTCTTGAATTTATTGTTGTGTGGGACGTGCCGATTCTCTCATGGTGCCAGGTTGTAGTATGGCCGGAGGTGGTCATGTTGACTCACAGTGGGTAAAGTGGGTTGGAGACACATATCCGAGCTGAGAGGTGGTGATGGATGGATGTGGTCATTCAGAGGTAATAGCTAACGCAAAGGATGGTGATTATTAAGGTTACTTCAGCACTAGGTAGAAGGGTATAACGAGGGGAAGCTCATGGATCCGCTGGACAACCCACACCTGTTGAGAGTAGCACACATACACAAAAGGAACCAAGTACAGGGTTTAATGGTCATTGAGGAAAACACTGACTGAAACAACCTCATACACATGTCTTATGAAACCTATTGAACTGCCTTTTCAGGCTGCATTTTATGGCATTTTGTTTTAATAATTATCAGTTATGCAGCATTAATGGGGAAGGCACTAAATAAATTAAAAGTAAAAACAGTAAAGTCAGTTGTTTTAAATGCTACATGCTAAAGTGAATGTAGGCATTACACCCTACACTTCATAATGTAC
The DNA here is from genome assembly GCF_001515625.1 of Sinocyclocheilus rhinocerous. Classification (NCBI taxonomy): domain Eukaryota; kingdom Metazoa; phylum Chordata; class Actinopteri; order Cypriniformes; family Cyprinidae; genus Sinocyclocheilus; species Sinocyclocheilus rhinocerous. Next base: position 547,476 of record NW_015638568.1, read on the forward strand.
AGTATGAAAAACAGAAATTAATTTTAAGATTTAATTTTAAATAGTTTAAATTAAATTATTGGTGTTTTTAAAGACTAAATGTGAGTGTTAAGTGTAAGGCAAATGAGCATGCTCAGTGTTGCAATATATATTGTGCATCCCTAGAAATGCTGATTATAATTATTTTTTACTCTGAATTATTTATATAGATAAAAATTTGTTTTAGTTTTAAATATTACATGTTATACATACAAATAATATCCTGTTCAAGGTTTGTTTTTGAAAGAAGCATCTTATGCTCATCAAGGCTACATTTATTTGATTAAAAAATACAGTAAAAAAACAGTAATATTGTGAAATATTTTTACAACTTAAAATAACTGTTTTATGTTTTGATATATTTTACAATGTCATTTATTCCTGTTATAACAATGATGAATTTTCAACAGCCATTGCTTCAGTCTTCAGTGTGACATGATTCTTCAGAAATTATTCTAATATGCTGATTTGGTGCTCTTAAAAGTTACTTTTCTTATTATTATCTATATTGAAAACAGTGTGTGTGTGTGTGTGTGTGTGTGTGAGTGTGTGAGAGTGTGTGTGTGTGTGTGTGTGTGTGTGTGTGTGTGTGTGTGTGTGTGTGTGTGTGTCAGTTATTTTTGTGAAAACCATGATACATTTTTTAATAGAAATTTTTGGGGTATTACATATACACTACCCAAAATTCGGTAGTGTATATGTGAAAGGCTCTGGCAGTAGGAGGTGTGGCAGCTCACACACATATTTGACTGACTCTCAAATATGTATGCCATTTTGACTCACTCAGCAAGTATGTATCATCTTGACCCAATATAAACTTGCTCCTTTTTTCACACTCTTTCATGCACTCATACACACTCACAGAAAAACACACATAAACACAAGCTCTCATTAATCAAAGTTCTGGGGTGATTGATTATTTTAGTCGATGTATTTGTATTGCGCTGGCCCACCTCAATTCGACCTGAGCACTTTTCTGCATTCCGCTCCATGTGCCCAGTCGCTCTCCATCACTGCACTGTTATTGTGAAATAAGAGCAGGGCCTCAGCGTTAACAAAGGAATAATTGTCAAACACATTTTTCCTCTCTTTTTAGCCCCCATTCTCTGTTTCTCTCTCCTGCTCTCTCTATCTTTCTGAAAGCAACAGCAAAGTCAGCAGAGTACACACATTTAATACAGCTGTGAAAGCAGATTGGGAATCATTTTTCAAGGTGGATGAGGAAGGGAGTGGGTTGACGTGCGGGTTTCGTGATTCGCACTCTCACTCAATGAGGTGAGGGAACTTTAAAAGTAAAGTAGCCATATTACACCAATGGTGCTCTAAGATGTGTGCCACAGCTGGAACAGTCACAACACACATCCTTCAAACTTCGGCCAGGCGAAAATGAAAACTTCCCACCAGGATAACCGAGCTGTGATAGAGATGGTGAACAGCTACTGACCATATTATGATGTTACACTTTGATTTTACATCTAGACAGTAAGAAAAATCATGAACAGTAAGTTCACATTAAAAGAAAAGGGATGTGAGGTAGAATAAACCTGCTACATTTGTTTATTAAAATACAATAAAGACGAGTGTGTTGTATGGCACCTTGGGATAGATCAGCACCTTGGACAGCTCTCAGTTCTAAACCGTGTGTGTGCACGAGTGAGCGTGTGCTTTTGTGGGTTGGTGGGCATGGGCGTGTTTGTCTTGGAATGGAAAGAAAAGATAAGGAACAAAAAAAGAAGCAAAGAGACGAGGTCTGTGGCTAAATTGAGATGCTGCAGGAGGGAGATTCTTGCAGATCTCTGAAGCTCAGTCTAATCTCACCACAGTGAGGGGCTATAATCAGCTTCACCTCAACACAACTTTCACTCTCTGACACCACAGCCACATTTTTCCATCTGTTCAATTCGCTTTGGCGTGCCATTTCCACCAATCACCTTTATTTTGAGTTTTGGCTTAAATGACAGTTCTGGGTATAGTTCAGGGGGATATTATAGCCGTGTTTGAATGAAGAGTCAAATCTAATAAGTCTACATTACTTAAATATGTGTTGGGCTTGTTGTAGATAATGTTGTTTTATTGGCTTAGGAAGAACCGCTGTGCTCCAAAAACCGCTGTGGTCTCAAATCCCTTGCTATATTGGTCCTAGAGCAATGAAATGTGACCCAAATTGTTTTCTTTATCAGCACTTTTCCATAAGCTATTACTCTGAGAGACATTCCAATGCACGCAGTGAAAGACAAGCTTCCAGATTTTGGCTGTGTCAAAATGTCAGAGCAGACAGAGATAATAAAAAATCTAATAGACCAATTAGAGCATTTTGTCAGAATACGGCAGTATCAGATTTGAAATGATATGGCAAAGAATCAAGAAAGGAAACGTTTGGTTTGTACATGTTAAATCCATATTAATTATCTATGTGGGCACATTTCCAAACACTTAAGCTCTCACCAACTTTTTAATCTATTTGTTCTGAAGGGCCCAGGTCCCATTAGAATTGATGTATCCACTCACAATAACAACATTTATACGGAGGACAATGTGATAAAAGAAACTGTTAGAAGTCTACTTTACATCTATGCATTCAGTCATACTTCACATCTAATGTTGTTAAAAGGCTGTTGGACTGTATGTGTTTCTGTTCAACCATTTAAAAGTTTGTCCAGACCCAGAGATTCTCTATAGTGATACAAAGCACAAACAATTATATCTGAACCAGATGTTAAATGTAGAAATTATATTGGTTTTATAATCAGTTTAGAGGTGAATTGATAAGCTTCTATTGATGAATGTCTCTTGTGCTTTTGAGAATATTTTTGTCAGCATTTGTGTGGTCACATACGACAAGGCAACAGAACAATGCTTTTCTTGACCTATTTCTTTTGTTTTCACACCGCCTGTGATTCATTATCAGTAGTTTCAGTTGATCCCTATCATATAATGGCACCTGCGTGGGCAGAAATGGTGTGTGGCCTGTCTTTCCAGTAACTGTGCTTCATCAAGTTCATCATAGTTGAGTCAATTGAGTATGTTTCAGTGGCTGAAAATTTACATCTAGACAGAAACGCAAACATCTACACACAATAGGACAGACATCACTGATTGCCGAGACATGAGACAATGTGCCAACTTTACCTGCCATTCAACGTTTCCATCTCTAGAATGGAATGTATTTCAGGTGATTTTCTCTTTATTTTATGAAAATTATGACATTCACTCATTACCCATCAGAAATATAAACATGCATCTTTCAGAGTGAATCTACTTCCATTACTACATGCCCTGCGAAAAGGAATTAGTTAATTTTGAAATTGTATCTTGTTTTATACAGCTTGGTATCATGCTCATGCTGTATGTTTTATATAGGTTCAAAAATGTGGGGTATTTTTTTATTTATTTTATTTTCATTTATTTATTTATTATTTTTATTTATTTATTAAAAATAAAAATAAATTAATGAATACTTTTATTTACCAAGGATGTATTGATTAAAAGTCACAGTAAAGAGGTTTATAATGTTACAAAAGATTTCTGCTTAAAAAATGCTGTTCTTTTGAACTTTGCAAAGAATCCTGAAAAAAGTATCACTGTTTCCAAAAAAATATCAAGCAGCACAACTGTTTTCAACGTTGATTTTTCTAAGTTATATTTATGGGCATTTTTATGCCTTTAATGTGAGAGTATAGTGGAGCGGGATTGGCATAGGACCTCTAGGCGAGAATCAAACTCAGGTCACCGTGAGCGCAGTTGCACTATATGTCAACGCACTAACCACAAGGCTATCGGCGCTGACCAACATTGATAAAAATAATAGATGTTTTTTGAGCACCAAAGCAGCATATTAGAATGATTTCTGAAGGATCATGTGACACTGAAGACTGGAGTAATTGCTGCTGGAAATTCAGCTTTGCCATCACAGGAATAAAATACATTTTAAAATATATTAAAATGTAATATATCTAAACTTGAATCTCTGTTACTCTAGGAGAAAGCTATACACCAGTTCTATGCAGTGATGCTGCAGGGATTCTCTGGGCCAGAGCTCATCTCAGGTAGTTAAAAAGACAGTGGAAATGTGTGCAGTGGTCAGATGAGTCCACATTTCAACTTGTTTCTGGAAAAAATGGACGTTGAGTTCTCAGTCCCAAAGACCAAAGGGACCATCCAGACTTTCATCAGCGAAAGCAAACATCTGTCATGGTATGGGGGTGCAGCAGAGCAAACGGCATGGGTGACTGGAATATGTGCAAAGGTACCGTGGACATGGAGGCATTTATTGGGATTGTACAGACACATATACTGCCATCAAGATGACATCTTTCATGGGAAGTCCATGGTTATTAGATCAAGACAATGCCAGGTCTGCATGTGCTACAACAGCGTGGTTTCATAGACACAGAGTGAATAGATTGGCCTGCCTGCAGTCCAGATCTGTCTCCTATTGAAAATGTATGACCAGTCATGAAAACGATCACAGACTGCTGAGCATCTGAAGTCTTGTATCAAGCGAGATTGGACAAAAATTTTGCTTGCAAAACTTTAACAATTAGTATCCTCGATTCCCAAACAATTATTAAACATTCTAATTAAAAGGAGAGTTGATGTGACAAAGTGTTAAACATGCCTCTGTCCCAACTTTTTTTGGAGTGTGTTGCAGCCATCAAAATCAAAATTTGTTTATATTCACAAAATAAAATTAAGTTGGCCAGTGAAAACACTGGAAATTTTTCTTTGAACTTTAGTCAGTTAAATAAAGTTTAAAGAGAATGAACAAATAACATATTCTTAATTTTATGGCATTTCACTATATTGGAGTTGTATATAAAATTGTAAGTAATTGTGTTTGTATTTTATATTGAATGTTAAATTTATGTTATATTTATTTAATTTTATTGACTTACAGACAAGGAAAAATTGTGGAGAAAAAAAAGTAGATTGCACCCAAACATATGTACAGCACCAGTACCAGTGTTGTCAAAATATGGAAGGTGGAAATGCGATATGATCGTTTAAAATAAACTGCTCTTATCACACTTCCCAGTTATCTGATTACTGTGCTGTTATCTACGTTTTCCTGCCAAGGCAGTTGCTTTTACAGTCTCTATCTCTTCATTCTTTCACTAACCTCTGTGATAAAAAAAAAAAGAAGAAGAAGAATAAGAGAGAGGAAGAAAGAGCAAATGAATGAACAAGATATGATCCTTCGGGACGTGCGCAGGTAGATCTTTCAGGTGAAGAAACAAACAAGCGACAAGCCACAGCTGGACCCCATTATGATTCATGGTTGAATTAGTGTCCTTGTTTGGGGATGAGGAGGGTCACAGGGCACAATCCCCACACACATACAAGCTTATCCAGACCACATTTGCAGTTTGGCCCTAGTACACCCTCATGCACTCACCAGAATCGAACATTGAGATTATTGTCATGTAGAAAAGAGAAACAAAGGGAAAGGTAAATAATGGAGGGAGATCGTTTGGTCACGGACAAGCAGAGAAGAAGAAAACAAGTGAAAGGGAGAGTGAGGGGGCAGAGGAGGAAAGGTTGAAATAAGGACAGCAAAACAAACTTTTCTAGAAGCACCTAAGTGACGCGGCACAAAGATGACAAAAGGCAGCACAGGTCAAAGTTGAGAGAGTTACATAAATGCTCTCTGGATTCTGGATTGGTGCAGTTTTAGCTGTGGAGTTCAAAAGGAGTTTGTTGTGCTTTAACTGCCTTAATGAAACAAAGAATTTTGGGTCTTTATAAGTTTTATAGTATGACCTGCCTCACTGTTTAGTGTTAATATTTTTCTCAACTCACTTGAGTTTCTGTCATAAATTGTAGAACTGTAAATATGACACAGTCCTAAAATGTTATATGTGTGTGTTCTTCTATACAATCTTCTTTTCAGAATACAGCAGATATTGTGTTGTCATTGCCGTCAAAGATTCATGTGAGGTGAATTGAGCAACAGCAGCTGGGACTTTGCCACAGTGGCTTTCAGCAGTTACTCTGTCTTATGTTTTCTCTTCATCAACCATAAAAACAAAACACAAATGACAATATCAGATTCGGACTTCCACAAATTGCTGCAAACCATATCAAACTTGCATGCTGGCCACCTTGTGTGTTTTATTTCCATGCAATACACAGTTTGTTTATTTATTCAGATCTGAGTGAGAATTATAATTGAGATTATTGTTATTATTTTCATATTATGCTCAATAACCAATAAATGGCTGATACTATAATTCTATACTATTTTGTCTAAATTGATAATAAATAAAAATAAATAAACTGTTTTCAATGCATCACACCATTATAATGTACGGTATGAAAAATGCATATTCATTTTGAGATTTGCTAGATTAGATTATATTTCACAGTTAATAAATTATTTGTGTTTTAAAAGATTAAGTGTTAGATGACAGCAAATGTAGTCTAAATGGAAAGATGGAAAATTAGCATAAATAATTATTAAATTCTTAGTATCAACCAATACGATAATTGGCCAGTAAATGGTAGATAACCAATATGGTACAGATATACTGTGCATTCCTTTTTTTATTGCATACATCCATCTATATCGTAGTGTCTCAACAGTTTAGTGACTAAAGGCTGGAATAAACTAAACAAAACTCATTTTAAAACACTAGGCATTATACACTTGCTGACTTTGTAAATGGTTACAGAGAAAAGCTGGTCATCATACTCTAAACGACTGAAGATCACACACTATCAGACTTTCAAGTGGTTCTGAACACAACAAACTCACGCAGAAATGTAAACAATATGTATTCTAAAATTGGCTCAAAAAATCAAACATTCAAGATTCAAGAGTTTATTATCAAATGTAAAGGAAACAGTCTGTTACAACATACAATGAAATTCTTTCTTACTCTGTGAATCCTCTCAGCAGCCTCTGACATAAATAAGTCAAGGTCATAAGAATGAAAGACACAATATGTAAATTAAACAATTACAAAATTACGACAATTACAAGATTACTGATAGTGCAAAAGAAGAAATACAAGAAACAAAAGTATTGCATGTATAAAGTGTAATGTAAACAAGAAGGACATGCATGTGCAGAAACCTGTAGAGGTAGATTGAGTCCATGTACTTGCAATTGAAAAGATGTATGTGTGTGTGCAAAGTATGCCGAGGTAGTCTGTAGGTGCTGGTGTAGTCTGTAGTCTGTTTGATATCCTCCGACCGGATGGAATCATATTATAAAGCTAGACAATTGGTCTTTGAGAGTCTGTGCCCATCATAAGTCATGTACTATTCTGTGGAATCGTTCAGCTCCGACTGACCAAAATCTGAACTAGCATCATCTCCTCCAGACTGTAAATCAGGGCAAAAATCTGGACAAAAGTCATATATCCTTAAGTATAGCATAGCTAACTAGCCTGTTTATTTGAGTTCAAGCACTATTAAAGCACAAGGCGGGGATCGCAGACAGAACACTGGGAAAGGCCAATGCCCTGAGCCCTTTAAACCCTCCGGGGCTAAACTTTTAACCCCTCCCTTGTTGAATCAGGATCAGCTGTTGGTTTTTAAGTGAGGGGGGAGTCGCGTGGAGGATGTGTAGGTAGCTCATCGCTCTCTAACAGAGGTGGGAAGAGGATTTATCTGTCCCTGGTGGGGGTTAGCTCTGGGTTTAGTTAATCCCAGGCTGCTTGTAAGGTTAAACTCACAGATTTCCTGCAACAGATGTGCTGGAGTTAGCATGTGTGTGTGAGTGTGTGTTTATTTTTGCAGGGGCCGTCGAGGAGGTGCATAGATGTGTATACTGAGCACAATTAAGAGATTTGAAAGTGTGGGAGTCATCAAGAAATTGCCAACTCTGTTTGACCTTATTCGTTTGTTCACACTGTTCTCTGACGCAGGTGCCTCCATGTTACAAATCTCCCCAAAGACACTGCGGGAGAGTGTAATTAATGGTAAAAAATAAAATAAAAAAAAGAAAGACTGCTGGGTAATCCAGCACTTTGGGGGCTCGGTATAATTCTGATGACCCGAGTTGTCACCCTTTCTGTGACCTTGCTGCCATATTTCACAACCCTTCCATAAACCTCTCCCCAGGCCGCAGAGGTTTCCAGCGCCTTCCAAGAATGTCTGACACACAAAGTGACCTTCCTTTCCTACTGCCTCAGGTTTGCATGGAATACAGGCGCATTCGTAAATTTCCATTAATTCAAATAGAAAATATTCTTTTTCTCTTCCACACTATTTCATTCCTCTGTCTCCCCGTCCGCCTGTGTGGCTGAGCGCGTTTGACTGATGGCTCTTTAAGTGTCTGGACCATCTTAGGCATGACATCAGCGGTCAAAATGGTCCTTTGCATTGGCAGTGACATCATCAAAGCCAGACAGTCTTGTGCCATCACAGGCACCTTTCCAAGCCAACTAGGGATTTTTACTCAGATCAACTTCAATATGCAGATTAAATTTAAGATCTATGATGTCAGCACATTTTTGCGGTGTTAAGCGACAAGCCTTCTAAAATCATACCGTTCGACCGCTGAAAACACTTGTCATGGCCGTTTATCACTAGATTTGGCCACTGTGACCATTACGAAAGCTAAAAGCATTATGCATGATTTGCTTTCACAGTGTCTAAACCATGAATCAGTTTTTCTGTAGATGTAAAATATGTATTTCTCTGGGTTCCGAACCACATCACTCGGAGAAATCTGATCCTTTTAACCACGACTGTAATTATTTTCTCTTCATCTGTATGATTAATGGCTTGTCACATGGAAATGAAAGGATGGAGGATGAAAAGAAGGTTTAGATGGAGGAAGCACAGCAAACATTACGCCGACCGCAAAACCTTAACCGTGAGTTTACACATGTCATTTCTGAAGATCATCCGAAAATGAATTCGATTACAGAGTTCAGAGCATGTGTTTTATTGGAGGAAAGTCATTTTGCATTTGTCTCTATCTGTCAGAGAGCATTACAAATGTATTAATATGGAGATATATGATCTATTAATGTTCATAAAATTAAAAAAGCAGAGACAAAGTGGTTTCGCTCAATTTCAACTGTAAAGTAAACCTCATAAACACACAGCAGTGAACTGAATTGCCAATGCGCAAAGACATAAAAAGGGCCTTCTATTGTTTCAATTAGGAAATGACGGACAGTGACCAGGCCATTGAAAATCATCATGGAAAATGTGATGAGAAACAGTACAGGGGTCTCTAAACTCTCTTTTCTCCTTGACTGGATGCCTCTTGTTAGATTCTCAATAGTGCATTTGGATACATTACACTTATTTGACATCAGTGAGACTATGATGTCATGTCAGTGCCTTCGACAAGGATTTTTCTGTTATTAAGTGTCTTGAAACTCATGGGTCAAACTTTGGTGAAAGAAAGTGAGGGGGGGGGGAATAAATTAAGAACAGTAATTGATTTGGAAGGGTGTTGATAAATGTTGATGTCTTAATACACAAGCTAAAAGTGACATTTACATGCATTCTCTCTTTCCTTTCTATACTAATTTTCCGTTTGCCCAGTGTCTTCTAAAAAATCATTTGACTCAGTATGGCTAGACTGGATATAAACCCCTTCACGCTGCTTAGAGACGTGGATAAACCACACCAGCACTGTAGACAAATGATTTACACATCAGCTTTCCATTCTTCCCTAAATTTGTCCTCCCTGTCTTTCTTTTGTTTTCCTTAGACCTTTGTCTCTCTGCTTTTAAATGGACTGTGCATTGTGCAGTCAAGAACTAATGATGACTATGGAAAATGTAACCATAGTGACCCAGGCTTTACATGAAAGTGATAAAGAGAGAAAAGAGACCTTTTAAAGTCCAATTTAAACTCATTTAAGGACTAAGAGGACTAAGAATACAAAACAAATAAATAAAAGAGTAATTTTAAAATGCATTTAAAGTAATTAAAAGAATAGAAAAAAATAGTTTGTGCTAACCGCCAATCTAGTATAATTCATTTTGCAAATTAAAGAGTATGCAAACCCTTTTAATTTGCTGTTAGAGAGCAGTTCACAGAGAACCCCTTTAAATGCCGAGTTCACACTGCACGATTTTAGCCCGATTTTTCACTCGCCGACAGGTCTTGCGAAATCGCCGACAAATGCCCGAAATCGGAAGCAAATCGGTGCTCGTTCACACGAGTGACAATCACGCAGTGTGAATTATCAAAGACGCGATCTGAGAGAGTCGCCGACGCCCGTGAAATACCGGTATTTGGCATGCTAAATATCTGGAGCTGTCGGCGATTCACAATCTTGTGAAGTCATGCAGAGGTTTGTTATCAGGTCAACAGTAGCAAATAGAGTGCAGGTGTTGTTGATATTCCTGTTAATGATGTTTGATAACAAGGTCTGTTAATTGGGCCTAGTTACACACTTTCTTTATAGATATTGGATTCTATTATACTTTAAGTTGCTTTCTGATGGCATGTGCACTCAGCTTGTCTTTTTTTTTTTTTCTTTATAGATATTGGATTCTATTATACTTTAAGTTTTTTTTTGTTGCTGCCACATGCAATAAGCTTGTCTTTCTTATTAATTTTTTTTTGCCTGTTGTGTTTTCGTCTTAGTACTTTAAACTGGTCCATAATTTTCCTGACCTTTGTAAGTAAAATAGCATTAACTGTTCTTATTAGTGACCGAATTTGAACAACACTTGTTACATAGTTGTTGTCAAAATCATATCAAGTCAGACATTGTTTATAGGGCTAGTGTTCAAGGGCTTACAATCACAGGCTTGTAGTCAGGCTCCGAAACCAATGGAGACAATCTGTTTGGGAGACAATCAGATCGGACAGATTCCAGCATGAATCTTGGTCCATTGTGCGTGCGACGTGCAAGAAAATATATTTATTTATTTGGTAATTGAAAACATGCAAACAGGATATAAGCTTTCGGAATGTGTTTCCCCCTTAACATCTGCACCAAACGGAGCACAACTAGTAGTTGTTGAGGGATTGAGGGGAGATGAAACCAGTGATGCTGTACGTTCCTCATCTGAGAGAACCCTGGGGGGGAACAGAGAGAACATGGGGCTTCTGATGAACGATGAAAGCACCCTGTGAGCTTAAAAAAATCAGTCATTTGCGTGTACTTGGTATAGAATTAGCCTTGCGTTCTTTCAGTCTCTGCTGAGTATATTGTGTTGATGTATTGTGTTTTCTACATGGAATTAGTTAAACTGTACATTACTTAAAGGAATAGTTCACCTAAAAATAAAACCTGTATCATCATTTACTCACCCTCATGTCCTTTTAAACCTATGTGACGTTCTGATGTGACATTCTGACTTTTTTTTTTTTTACCTGTGGAACACAAAATATAATCCATATAATGAAAGTCTATGGCATAAAAATGTTTGATTAGGGTTGGAGCTAAACTCTGCAGGAACGAAGTTGCCCAGCCCTGGTCTATGGGGTCCAAAATAATATTGGACCCCACTGGCTTTAATAGTTTGGACAGAAAATAATCAAAATATCCTTCTTTGTGTGTGTGTTCCACAGAAGAAGAAGAAAATCATTCAGGTTTGAAGCCACATGGTTTGTATTAATATGCTCATTGGAAAAACATTGCAAAATGATATTATGTTGCTTCTTGTATGTTTTGTGGAATTTTCCAATTGAAATGTTCAGTAAATGACACTAAAAGTTTAAATGAAATGTTAAACTTTATTGCAGTGGTTCTTAATCCTGCAGAAAAGCAAGCATTTAGGATAAAAATGCTGAAGGGACCATGCCATTTTAGTTTGCTTCTACAAGTCTTTGAGGTCTTTTATCGTGACACATATTTCACAGAAGTCATACCTGAGTGCAATGCTGTACCAGGTGAGCCACAGAGCAAGTTTGCTATGTCAGAAAAGTCATACACATGGAGCTGGAGCGATCTTCATTAAAAGCAGTACACACTCTGACAGCACTTTAATTTGTGTGGTTATGAGCTCACACTGGCATCAGCATGTGTTCTGCCATTTCTCTGTTAACGAGTTACCATGGCTATTTATCTGCTGCTGTCCTAGATCGAACTCAGAGGGCAAACAACACTAACGTGAGAAATAACTTTTTCAAAATGATAGGAGGATGTGTGTGTTTTTGTGGTGAGCACTGCATATAATTATTCAGCATGTAAATGTTCTCAGTTTTTCTCAAGTATCGCAAATATTCACCATTCCTGTAATGGCGTAAATGTAAAAAAAAAAACAGTGCTCCTTAATTCTGATTGTTTACTGATAACCCCATAACAGATATCAGAGATCTGGTGTTTTTAAACGGATGCTCTTTCAGGTCAATGACATTTGACCCCAGCAACAGTGCTAACGGATGTAGTGGCGTTCTTCTAAAATGCCAGTACAGTGTAAAATAGTGTGATTCATATATTGCGGCACACTGATGCAACTTCTCACAGTACTGCTTGGACAACTACATCAGAGTGCATTGTGTGCAGCCTCAGGCAGGAGAGAGAGAGAAAGAGATAACCGCAGAGTTGTTCTCAGGTCCACTGAGAGAGAGTATTTTTTGTTATTACAGTCAGACGGTGTGTGTGTGTGTGTGTGTGTGTGAGTGAGTAAAACAAGCCAGATCTAAAATAAAGCGAGAGTGAAAGAAACAGAAACACACACACGCACACTGTGAGAGAACTGGATGATGTAATGAGTGTGGGGAGATAAAAGCAAGGCAGACTGATACAGACAGTGTGTTGCACAGCAGTGGAGAGCAAAACAGCTTCCAGCCTGATGGGGGATCTCCAGCAGTGACCGGGTTACACAGAGGACACGGATCATCATCTCGGCTTCCTTATAAAGGTGTGTGTGTTTGAGTGTACGATGCTTCAGCACTGCATATCTGTAGATCTCTGCAGCATGTTGTTGTGTCCCATATCTGTTCCTGCTAACACCAGCTGCTGATATGCATGCCAACACCCATCTTCTCAAAGAGACCACCTTAAGGCTGTCCTGATCCCATTTCCTTCTCTTTTCTCAGTCAGACAACACAAAGGTCATTCAGAGGGTAAGACATTATGTTCCCAGCCACTGAAAAGAAAATATGTGTTCATTTGATCTCCTGCTTCATATTATAGACTGGAATTGCACATTGACAGCATTAAATTAGACGTGTCAAACGCATGTGATGACAAGACGCTGTAATGAGTGTTTTAAATGTGGCTGCCCAGAACAAACAAAGCACAAGTGAGTAGAAGAATGTGTGCACATACATCATTCTCAAAAAACAAAATGTTTCAGTCTTACAAAATTTTGAAGCTTTGAATTCAATCAAGTATTTTTACATAAAGACTGATGGTATTTTTATCATCTTGACATTATTATGAATGTTGACTTTATCAGACACCAGGTGTCATTATCATATCAAAATAACAAATTTAATTTTTCTTAAAATCTTCCTCACAAGCAATAAAACCAATGACACATGAAACATGTGAGAGAAAAAATAACCTCTTACTCCGAACTTTAACCTTTGAAGTAATTTTATATAACTTTTTGTATTTTATTTTCATAATGAATAACACTAATAACAAAAAAAGAGCAAGTGGGTTTTTTTTTTCAATTTCATACATATAATTATTATTTGTTTTGCAGTTTGCTAATGCGTAAGCCATGAAAACAAAATGATTGAAAAATTGCAATTTAAGAAAAAATGTAATTGCAATTTCATAAAAGTTGTATGACAGATGGAGGCAAGAGTTTTTCAGGCACAAATTGACAATATTTTTTAAATTATGACTTTAAAAATACTTTTAATGTCATAATTATGACATTTCCTCACAAAAATGGTCTTCCATAATATATAGTCAAACAATTTTATATTATGTTAAGTAATTGATTGTTGCCTTTTTTTATTTGGAGTTTCATGACATTTTGAAAAAATGTTCATCACTGAAAAATCCCAGAACATGTTTACCACCATATATTCTCGAAATATAGTGGTAAACATGTCCCTTGACTTCTCAAAACTGCATGTCTAATTCCATCAGATTTGACCTTGAAACCTTCATCTATCACTCTCTTCACCCATCATCTGGATGTATTTCTCTGTTTCTATCTTTTATTTTGGAAAGCCAGAGGCATGTGTGTGTCCATGCTAGGCCCTGTGTGCATGCATGTAAGTGTGTTTGTGTGGACAGGGCTCTGATTGAGGTAGATGACTGTACAACAGCAGAAATGCCTCAGGCTAAACGAAAATAAAGAGAGACCGCTCACATTAAAACTGATTTTTATCAGATATGCTCTCTGCGTTTGATCGTTTTTCAAGTTCGCTGTTCATGTTTCATGAGTTCACTGACATTTTTTGGAGGTTTTTGAAGAAAGGGCGTGGTTCAAGTTAGCAAAATATAAAATGGTTAGTGAAACGGCTAACATTGTTTACAACATCTTTAACCAAAGAAAGAAATAAAGAAAAAATAATTCTTATTAAAAATTTTAGATCTTGAATGGAGCCCCTTCATCATGGACAGCAAGTCAAATATGTTTATTTTTACAGAGACTCCAGCATTTCACGTGTGTTGATTTGCGGTGTTGGCAGGGGGGGTTCTTGAAGATCCAGGTGTCATTATCATATCAAAATAACAAATTTAATTTTTCTTAAAATCTTCCTCACAAGCAATAAAACCAATGACACATGAAACATGTGAGAGAAAAAATAACCTCTTACTCCGAACTTTAACCTTTGAAGTAATTTTATATAACTTTTTGTATTTTATTTTCATAATGAATAACACTAATAACAAAAAAAGAGCAAGTGTTTTTTTTTTTTCAATTTCATACATATAATTATTATTTTGTTTTGCAGTTTGCTAATGCGTATGCCATGAAAACAAAATGATTGAAAAATTGCAATTTAAGAAAAAATGTAATTGCAATTTCATAAAAGTTGTATGACAGATGGAGGCAAGAGTTTTTCAGGCACAAATTGACAATATTTTTTAAATTATGACTTTAAAAATACTTTTAATGTCATAATTATGACATTTCCTCACAAAAATGGTCTTCCATAATATATAGTCAAACAATTTTATATTATGTTAAGTAATTGATTGTTGCCTTTTTTTATTTTGAGTTTCATGACATTTTGAAAAAATGTTCATCACTGAAAAATCCCAGAACATGTTTGCCACCATATATTCTCGAAATATAGTGGTAAACATGTCCCTTGACTTCTCAAAACTGCATGTCTAATTCCATCAGATTTGACCTTGAAACCTTCATCTATCACTCTCTTCACCCATCATCTGGATGTATTTCTCTGTTTCTATCTTTTATTTTGGAAAGCCAGAGGCATGTGTGTGTCCATGCTAGGCCCTGTGTGCATGCATGTAAGTGTGTTTGTGTGGACAGGGCTCTGATTGAGGTAGATGACTGTACAACAGCAGAAATGCCTCAGGCTAAACGAAAATAAAGAGAGACCGCTCACATTAAAACTGATTTTTATCAGATATGCTCTCTGCGTTTGATCGTTTTTCAAGTTCGCTGTTCATGTTTCATGAGTTCACTGACATTTTTTGGAGGTTTTTGAAGAAAGGGCGTGGTTCAAGTTAGCAAAATATAAAATGGTTAGTGAAACGGCTAACATTGTTTACAACATCTTTAACCAAAGAAAGAAAGAAAGAAAAAATAATTATTATTAAAAATTGTAGATCTTGAATGGAGCCCCTTCATCATGGACAGCAAGTCAAATATGTTTATTTTTACAGAGACTCCAGCATTTCACGTGTGTTGATTTGCGGGGAGTTTCATGACATTTTGAAAAAATGTTCATCACTGAAAAATCCCAGAACATGTTTACCACCATATATTCTCGAAATATAGTGGTAAACATGTCCCTTGACTTCTCAAAACTGCATGTCTAATTCCATCAGATTTGACCTTGAAACCTTCATCTATCACTCTCTTCACCCATCATCTGGATGTATTTCTCTGTTTCTATCTTTTATTTTGGAAAGCCAGAGGCATGTGTGTGTCCATGCTAGGCCCTGTGTGCATGCATGTAAGTGTGTTTGTGTGGACAGGGCTCTGATTGAGGTAGATGACTGTACAACAGCAGAAATGCCTCAGGCTAAACGAAAATAAAGAGAGACTGCTCACATTAAAACTGATTTTTATCAGATATGCTCTCTGTTTTTATCTTGAATGGAGCCCCTTCATCATGGACAGCAAGTCAAATATGTTTATTTTTACAGAGACTCCAGCATTTCACGTGTGTTGATTTGCGGTGTTGGCAGGGGGGCTTCTTGAAGATCAGTATCACCCCATCGCACATCCTGAAATATGAATCCAATTACCGACTCCACACTGGCCTTTACCAAGATGGCTGGATAAAATACCCAAGGTTTTTACTCTACACTCTCTCTTTTTCTTCAATGCTCCTACAGTCCATCCACTTTTTCTGTTTTTCATTATCTTCTCACATCTCTCCTCTTTTCCCTTTACCTCTTCAACTTCTTTTTTCCTGTTCTCCTCTGTCTGTGTCTTTGAGGTTCCTGCATGTAGACAAAGCACTCGTGTCACTATTTCACTGCAGAATGTTTTGGCTGCTTTGCCGAACCACAAAATATTTCATAACTCCATTGGAGAATATGGATATGAAACATGTGTTTCCAGTATAATGGAAGAAAAGCCCATCTATTAAGAGACACCTGCCAGCAGAGGAGACGACTGCATTAATGGCAGCCTAAAACAGCTTCCACCGTGAGTATGGAAATAAAGTATGATTCCATTAGCCTTTGGGAGTTTATATTTAACTTACATGACCATAATTTTAAGACATTTGTAGAAAATGGCCTTTCAGATCTACATTAGAGTGATCCCACCCTGGGGTAAACACTATGGGCCTCATTTATCAAATGTGCGTAAGCACAGATTTGATCTTAGAGTGTGCGTACACTAAAATCCACGGCAACGTTTATATTTATAAAAACGGTCTTTGACGTGGAAAAGTACTTACCGTCACGTCAGGGTCTGAGCAGGCGTACGCACTTTTCCTTGTGGCAAAGTCGGAGTACTGCAGCTATTTGAACATCTAAGCTGCAATAATAATAAAAGCGGTGTACGTGCAAGCACCGAATTCATCATAAACAACAAAGATGCAGTGTAAGAGATTAATTGTGCAGTGTAGTCAGATTTTTTTATTAACGGGAGGTTTTGCGAGATTAAACTGACCTTTTTAGTAGCCTAATGTTGAGAGTTCTTTACTTGCTTTCTGTACACAGTTTATTCCATGTTGTTGTTTTTTTTTATGATTTTATTTTACAAGAGAACTTACGAAGTCTTGATTTACTAGTAATGCGTAAAATAGAAAAAAAAATGCAGAAACGTATCTCGACTGTTTTGTCTGTGTAGCCTATAAGAATAGGCCTATGTCGTGCAATAACGGTTTTAATATATTCTATTCAAGAACATTGCTAACCGTTTTTATTTATAACAGCTGCTTTGTTTCTGTGAAAATGAATAGACATCAGCCTTAAACTTTGTTTTGTGCGCACGTTCGTTTTCTCTGAATCGCACTTACGCACTTTTGAGAAATGATCTTAGAACAAATTTAGGACGGTTTATACGCAACATTTTATAAATGAGGCCCTATATGTTTTGTGTAAAATTGTACTCTGATTTAAAAATCTCTACCTCTAATGGTTTAATACTGCATCCTGATAAGTTATCCAGCAAACCACAATGGAGATAACACCACAGCAGTTTATTAAAGTCAGAAAATTAGATTTTAGAAAAATGACATCATTTTTGTCTTAGTGCCACAAACCAAAAGCTTCTACTTGCTGCTTAATTTATCGGTGTGAACTTTACAGATGAACTCATCATGACTTATGTTCGGTGTGCGAGCATATTTGTGTGTGAATGAGCGTGCGAGAGTGCTGCTGTATATTTCATTAAAGTCTGGTGAGATCATCAGAGAAGCAGCCGGCAGTGGGGTTTGTAAAAGTTCGGTCACTGACCCCATAATGTGCTACATGTGGCGCTAAACTGTGACATTGACACACTGAGTCAGGGGCGTAGCCATCATTTCAGAAGTGAGGGGGACAGAAATGTTATATATATACAAAAAAAAAAAAAAAATAATAATAATAATAATAATATATAACACATTACAATATAAAATTTCTGTAATCTATATAACCTACCAGTCAACAGAGTCAACAGAGTAAGATTTTT
>NW_015638568.1:565732-567578 GCF_001515625.1 Sinocyclocheilus rhinocerous
TCTATGCGAACACACTTGCCCGAAAAAGTGCGGGGGACGAATTTACGTGATATTAAAAGTGGGGGGGGGACACGTCCCCCGCGTCCCCCGCGTAATCTACGCCCCTGCGACTGAGTGCATTGCGATTGAACCATCTTGGCTCCCTGCAATTTAATGATCTTTTTAAATGACACAGAAGAAATATTATCCTGCACATACATAACAAGAAGACAGAGGGGACCAAAACCTGTGGAGCCCTCCTCTTGTTCTCAAGCTGACCTAATTGTGAAATCAGTGTTCATGCAGTAATATTTTTGTTTTCCGAAAATGAACAAAAATGACCAACGAATATATTAGATTTTAAAATATATACATAAATATTATATACATAAATATCTCAAATATATTTTGAAATATTAATACTGCCTTTTCCCAAAATGTACTTCTTGCCCCTTGAAGTACTTGAATTTGTAATATATTATTAGTATAAAAAATATATTTTCTTTTCTCTGCAGCATATATTTATCATGTGTTTGACATATATTTTGGTCAGAATTTGCACATTGCCATATAGGTAATGTTATGTCTAATGATCTAGAACCAATTCAAATAAGCTTTAGCAATAACCAAGCAAATATATTGTGAGTGCAATGCTTATTTATCTGTAGATGTTTGTTCTTCCCTTTATATTTTGAATAAATGCAGTTTATGGGAAAAGTATTCATGCCTTACACTGCGATGCTGCTACCAGTATCCATGATTCACAATTACATATTCGTTTTTTTTGGAACTGTGCTCGATATCCAAGGTGGTTTAAATTAGCGTGACTGGGCATTTGGCGTTAAGGATCCAAGAGAAGTTGTGTTCCCGGTACTGTTTTTCCCAATGACACTGGGAGCTGTCAGGCGGGGAGGTTTAAATGTTCCAACTGATTGCAATTGCCGCAGAACGAGCCAGATGAGAAATGAAACCTCAGATAACTGTACTTGAGCAGGAGAAGAAAAACTAGCGGTGCACTAATTAGCTTAGCTCTCATACTCCTGGGGCTGCAGAGAGAGAGTCAATGAAAACACAGGATGAGGGACTTTGGCTAGCCCACTCAGCCAATTCACATTAGCAATACCTCCGCTGGGCCCGTCCAGAAAAAAGCGCCCATCCAGAAACGCGTCTGAATGCCTCAGCTAAGAAATTGTAAGCGGTTAAGAGAGGATGAATGGAAGCAAAGCGAGGGGCGCACATCTGAAGTTTATTTCAGTGTAAATCTATTCCAGATAATGCCGTTACAACTTGAAGTCCTGATGATTTAGGGGTTGTGACCTGACGTGACACTCCAGCAAATGAATGAACCTGTAGACCTGGTCCTTGTCCGGACATTAGTGGCCAGTTTGTGTCCACCAAGACAAAACAGTTTGACAGATACGCCACCACAAAAGAGTGGTGAGCTCTCATTAAACTGTAAGTGACCTTAATGTGTAATTTAGCGTGTTTTGTTGAGACTGGAGATCAAACGTGTGTTTAGAAGCAGCTCAGAGTGTGGTGATATGTCAGTGGCGATGGTGTCACTTGGACAAGCTGTATTTGATAGGAAAGGCAGGAATGTTTTGCTGTGATGTGTTAATTGGATTCTGGACCCTTGACAATTTTGTGACTCATCATGCGGTTTTTCAGAGCAAGACTTCAGACTCTAAAGTTCTACAGAGACAATGTTCAGGCTGTACTCATTCAGCTCAGTTATACTTGTACCCATTCTAAAAAAATAAAAATAAATCTAATACATTTTTAAATATATTTCAAAATATACAAAAATGTCAAAAATATATATAATAATAATAATACTACATATAATATAATGTATAATATATATATA
>NW_015638568.1:567589-568158 GCF_001515625.1 Sinocyclocheilus rhinocerous
TATATTATAATGTATAATATATATTAAATATATTTACATAAAAGATACTTTCTATAAATATATTTTGACCATTTTTTGTATATTTTTTAAAAATAGTTTAAAAGAATAAATATATTTCTTAAAAGCATTTAAAAATATATTTTCCCTCCATATATTCCAATCCAAGAAAATAAATTTACATTTGTCACATGTGAGCATATAACACTTTTGGAAAAAAAAAAAAAAAACTGGCAAGTACCATATCAAAGAAATTACAATACTACAATATATAAAATAATTAAACATTCAAATAATTAAATCATCATCAATCTACGCTGTTCCATCCATTGCATTAGCCTAAATGTAGGCTACTGGAAATGTATTTTCTTGACCTGAAATACATTTTGAAATATATTTTGGTATATCAACATTGAAACTAAATATATTTTCAGTTTCAAAAATATATTTAATTGAGCTTCACTGTTAGTTTTCCTTAAAAAAATTTTTTTTTAAAAACTCTAGCTTTGTATTCTATTTGTTTTCTTTTTATTTATTATACAATTAACAAAATGCAAAAAAGGCCTCTAACA
>NW_015638568.1:569680-576428 GCF_001515625.1 Sinocyclocheilus rhinocerous
TATTATACAATTAACAAAAGCAAAAAAGGCCTCTAACACTAGCTTGCTCTATTCTTTTTCTTTTCTATCTGTTTTCTTTTTATTTATTATATAATTTTAAAAAACCTTGCTATGTGTACTGCGTTAAGCTAACTGAGATTTGTTATAGCACTTGTATATCATTGCTCTCTTGTTGATATTGATTGCTTCCATTGTCCTCATTTGTAAGTCGCTTTGGATAAAAGCGTCTGCTAAATGACTAAATGTAAATGCAATGTAATATTTAAAATGTATAAGCAGGTAAAAAAATGAAAGTTATAGAAAGTTATCAAATACAATTGTGAGGCGTGTCATTTTCTCTGACAAAAAAAAGAAAGAAAAAACAGTTTCCATGTTTTCTGCACTTCCATCTTATATTGTTTGAACAAACATATACAGTAGTTGTGCCCCAAACTCAGGGCTTATATTATATTCAGCCATGTCAAGCTTTTCAAACAAACAGCGTACAGGTAATTTTGGTGCCACTAGTGATTCAGAAATTACACACTTAATACGATTAAAACTTACTTTTAAAGTCATTGGCATGTTAACTTGTGGAGAACCGTGTGTAAACAAATAAAACAACTATATTAGCCAAATGACAGAAATAAGGATTTGAGTTGTGAACCCCTAAATTAGAGAGAGGGGCTGACTAATGGCATTTTGGGTCCCAATAATTGAACTGTGCCACTGTTTTGTCTTTTACAGTGTGTGTGTATCCCTCAAATAAGAAAACCTGCAATATCTTGTCATCTTTTCAAAATCGTTTTATCAGAATTATGTTTCATTGGTCATTTTTTTCCAGTGGTGACTAACTATTGAGAAAAAAAATGAAAGAATGATTTCGACTCAATTTGAGACTGAAAAATAGAGCAACCCCCTTTCAGCGTTCTCATTTTGCTGGCAGTCCAATGCTTTAGATCTCCTCCAGCTTTGACCATAGGTCTGCAACATTTGCCCACAGATTTTGTCTTATGTGGTTTTTGATAAACTTAACGCTAAATTCTTGAAATAAAAAAAAGGTACAAACAGACAGTGGAAAATAAACAAGTTGATATGGACAGGCATGTCCTGAGAAGAGATTTGGTTTATTCTACAGGAACGTTGCGGAACTGAGAGTGACAGAGTGATGCAAACTGACTTTTTCAGCTGCAAATTTTATTATTTTTTTTTAATTAAGATGAAGTAGCATATACTGTAAATACTGCTGGAAAGTGTGTGTTTTTTTTTTTCTTAGTGCTGTCAAAATTAACGCGTTAACGCATGCGATTAATTTTGTCTCAGTTTAACGTGTTATAAATATTTAACGCAATTAACACAGGGGCGGAGCTAGGGTTGGCTTCATCTAACACACCCGATTCAACTCGTCAGCTCGTTAGTAGAGACTTTAAGAAGTGGGTCAGAAAAGGTAAAGAGTTGTGAGAAAACGTCTCGGGTTACGTATGTAACCCTAGTTCCTCGAGGGAACGAGACGCTGCGTCGAAAACGCTAGGGGAACGCCGTTCAGCGTGACGGGCTCTGAATCTCGTGTGTAATCAGACTAACAGCTGGGCGAGACGTCACGGCGGGTGACGTAATGACCAGGAGGCTATAAAAGCACGTGCGGTGAGACCAGCGTCAGCTCAAGGAGTGAAGCCAGCGCTGGCAGGGACGCCGGAAGGATGGCACCGAGACGTGCATGTCAGATCCGTGTCATGTTCAGCAGCAGCAGCCAAAATAACCTAATAACCCTGCTGCTGTGATGTCTGTTAATCAAAGAACAAAAGAAAAATGAAGAAATCAAAAGCTTTTGTAGCTTTAAGGATTCATCTATATTTAATTTAGAATTTAGTGTTTGATAACTATTCAGTTTCTGTATATTTCCTACTAGCTGAAGGGCAGCTAAATATGACATTTATTATAATGGGTTTATGTGAAGATTGTTTTAAGTTCATTTAAATTATTATTTTTTTCTAATAAATGTTAAAATTGATTGCTCTCAATTATACTGTAATGTTGAATGGCTATAGTTAATGGTTAAATATTAGAAGAAAAAAAACTTTCATTGAGACATCAGTAGTATTTGTATCAGTGATACTCCCCTTCAGTCATAAAAAAAATTATATTAAACAAATATTTAAAATATACGGTCTTTGTTGTTTATACATTAATTTGAAGAATGTGAAAATATTGCAATATAAAAGTATATTTAAAAAATTAATGTTAAAGGTGGGATTAATCGCAATTAATTTCAGAAAAAATTGTTCGTTTAATTAGTTCATTTATTTTAATCGATTGACAGCACTAATGTTTTACTTGACTGTTATAAACATGACTGTTCTTTTTAAAAAGATTTGCATGAAATGGTACCTCCGAAAATTTTGAGCAGCAAATAATCTGAAGCAGTAGACTTTATGTAATGAACCGAATAATTTTCATATGGAACAAATGTGAATACCGTGGTTATTGAAGATGATTGTCACTCAATGGAACCTTGTAGCATTTTCTTTTACATTGTGCCTTAAGGTTGTCCTCCTCTTCTAAAGAGTCATTTCATTATTTTCCAGTATCATGGCTCTGTATTTCCACATTCAGTTTAAGATCCAAGAAATTAAACAGCATCGTTTTCAATTTTATGTTTATGATATGGACCCCATTCCTAACCTGTGAGTGTTTTTTTTCCTAGAACAACCATCAATGCAATCATCCAGATCTAACCTTTAGAAAGTTGCAACTCCTCTTGCAAAACCCTTTGAATGTAACCATCATCCTGCTTTATACCTGCAGAGGAAAAAGTGCTTATGGGAAAGACTTGAGTGTTATTTTGTTCTGGAATATCTAAGCAGTGTCAGACCTGAGTTTATTTTAGTCTCCAGCATGACCCTGCTGTGTCAATGAATCATGCTGTGAATTTCCAATCATAATTCCCCAAAAAACTCTACCAGATTGGACAGACACATAGATGGCCATTCACTGGAAGGTCTGGACATGGTGTGAAGCACACACCAGAAAGGTCATTGTTCATAAACAAGCCAGAATGAGCGTCTGAATACAGTTACACACAGACATGTACACGCTCTCTGGTTCTACATTCTGTCGGCCAGACGCAGAGCACAATGAAGGCTTTGTGAATTCAGACTGAAAATTAGAAAGGAAGTTAATATGGTTTAGTTTAAAGCAGTGGTTTTCAAACCGGTCCTGCGAGCACCCCCGGCACTGCACATTTTCTGTGTCTCCCTCATCTAATCACACCTGATTCAACTCATCAGCTCATTAGTAGAGACTGCAAGACCTGAAATGGGTGTGTCAGATATAGGGAGACGTACAAAATGTAAGGTGCTAGGGGTGCTTGCAGGACTGGTTTGAAAACCACTGGTTTAAAGAATCAAAAAACAAAACATGAAAGATTTAACCACTAGTATTAATAGAAGACCCCACATCAAATCCCCCTACTTCTTGACATGTGCTGATCTGAATTAAATTTTGATTTTCCAAACCACACCTGATTCAGCTGTCCCAAAGTCTGGTGTTCAAGCAGGTCAGGTGTATGATCTCATATAGTGATTCTCCTGAAGCGAGGTTGGAAGTGTACTTACCTTGGTCCAACCCTACCAAATGCCTGTTGTTTTGTGGGTTTTGGTTTGATTGTAGTTCTGTGACCAAACATGGACCAAGCATGTCTTGTCATCACTCTATCCTGGCTTCTCAGCTGAGAGTTTTAAACCCCAAATCAGCTTGTAGCAATTACCAGCAAATTGAAAACGTGTGTCGCCGTGACTTTGTAACGATACATGTTGCTCCCATTGTTAGTGTACTTCTCTAGCAAGCCAGGGGTTGTTCCCATCAAAAATTTGATGCTAAAGCAAAAATGTAAAGGCATGAGCTCTCTTGCCAAGGAGAGAAGGACGGAATGAAAGAGAAACTTATCTGAAAATTAAGAAAAGGAGGAGGAAAAAATGAAGAAAACTGAAGAAATCTTCTATTTTTAATATTTGCCTATTGATACAGTATATTGACAGACAGAAATGTAAAGGCATGAGTTCTCTTGCCATGAACATAGAGATGGCTGAACAACTGAAGAAATCAATTTTTTGAAGAAACGTGTTTTAACATGTAACTCATGTCACCTTGCACGTCTCTTGCAGAGGTCAACTTCATTATAATAATTGTGTTGTCATCTGCACTTAACAAAAAGATCCGGCCAGCATTTGAAACCTAAATCTGCTCAGAGTCTGTGTGAACATCAGGCATGTGATTTTCCAAATGTCACAGCCTTTTGTTACCAAATGTAGTCCAAATCTGCTTGATGTCCTTGGATTTTTGAGTCCATTCAGCAAGACTTTTGTCTGTTTCATCCATGAAAAAGGGCAGATGGAAATGGAAACATCAGTGCTCATCAAGAATGTTGTGGAGAAGAGCGATGGCTAGCTCAGGGCAGTCTCAGTAGTGATCATGGATGTCTCAGACTGTTCTCCACTGAGAACACTGAGAAAGCCCAAGAATCCTGAAAGCATCTCCATGTCCTCCAAATATATGCTCCCAGGCGTACTCACAGACATTGTGGTTGGAAATGAGGATTCCTGGGAGGGTTGAAAGGAATCCATTGTTCTGCATCAGGATAGATAAGACAAAGAGGCTAAGTGGAGTCACATAGATATTTGTAGAAAAGGGAATGGTGGAGAAATGAATATTAAGGTAAGATGGCAGAGAAGCATATAGTTCCGTCACAGGTCACATCATACAACACCTGACTAGGTCAGTGGTCAGTGCTCACCAAATCTACCAAATTTGGTGTAGAAACAATTTTCACTCAGAAATTGCTAGTAAATTGCACAAATAATTACAAAAGAAATTACCTGTAACACATTGAATTATGAAATTTTGAAGTAGAAAGACCAAATAGTTTTTTCTTGTAAAACATACTCCACTAAGCTTTATGTACATCTGAAAATTAAAAAAGGAGGAGGAAAAAAATAAGAACTTATAAGTAAGAAACAGTTTCTTCTATTGTATCTTTGAATGTCTCTGTAACTTCTATTGAACTTTGACTTTGCTTTTTATATTTAATGGAGTAATCATCATCATCATCATACTTAATCAATGCTGAAATTCAGATCAAGGGAAAAGGAAGTGACCCCATTAGTGATCTCTAATGAGAAACCAGAACGTGATAGCATACACACGCTTTCTTGTGGACCAGGTCGTCAATATGTTCCTCCCTTGAGTTATTCTGCTTTCACTTACACCATGGATCAATATCACTAAATATTTATTAAGCTCTATTCAAAGAAAATCTGTGAATGTCCATATGAAAGACATATTGAGATTAAGGCATTATCCTTTCATGCAAAGTATCACTAGTCACATCTAATTGACACAACTTCCAGAATGCTGTTAGGGCATACTTGGATGATTTTAATAACTAAACAGCATGCCATAATTATTGAAAAACAAAGAAAGCCATAAGTGAATAAGCAAGACTCCAAAGCAAAAATGAGAACATGCCTGATGAGGATGGTTGTTTGTGTGCTAAGGCAGCTCTTTGAAGTGAGTGCTGGTCAACACATCTGGTGTCTATTGAATAAAGCTGTTGTTTGTTGAATTGTCTGCTGTGTGTGTGTGTGTGTGTGTGTGTGTCTGTGTGTGTGTGTGTCTCCATATCACTTGTTAGTACTGGTTGAAAACTTAAGGTTGTACATTGTCAGTTTACAATGTGTATTGTTACTTCATTGTATATTTACTGTGTATACATATACAAACACAAAGGGCTGAGCATCAAGATTCAACTAATCAAAACAAGCAAACATCAAAGAGATCAGCTTTCTTCTTTTTCCCTCGCAGAATACAACTGCAAACCATCAAAGGGGTATCCTGTGGTTCCTAGGTGATGTAAAACAGACTTGCATGTGGTTAACAATTAAAATATTTAGCCATAATTTAAAAAAAAAAATCATGTTCAAAACACATCCAGATACCCTTGAGTTAAGTGGCAAAGGAAGCTGTTAATGTTGTTAAGCAGAATGAGGCAAGATCATAGCAAAGAATTAGGACTGAATTATTGATTTTCACATTATAGTTTATTACAAGGGTTTATAAAATTACCAAGTACATTTAAGAATCACTGTAACAAAAAGGAGGGGAAAACATTCATATTTGAACTAAGTGAAATGTGGATTTGTAAAAAGGAATAAAATATATGTACAAACTCAACAACAAAAGAACAGAACATGTAGTCAAATGACACTCAAAAAAAAACATACCTCGCAAGTGCTTCTGTTTATTAATATTAACTAAATGCAATGATAATGATAACCAAAAATTATAATTATTAAAATAACATAAAACCATATTAACATTTAAACACTGTGTACAATACAGTATAACTGAAATCCATATCATTCTAAATAGAACAGTATTTACCAACAGACTTTACTTATACTAGAACTCTATTCTGAAATATAACAAAAATAGCAGATTTATTACAATAATAATAATAATAATATTAATAGCAATAATATTAGGATATTAGACAATGCAAATATGCTTTACCCATGGCTTTCCAATAGGTGAAATCCTTCTTGCACTCACAACATTTGCTTAGAAATAGCAAAATTTTAGCTGAAGGTATAGCAATCTACTCTCTGTTAGAAAATGGTACACTGAAAGCAGCAGATATCAATTCATCCATCCATTCATTAATTCATTCAAAAAAAAAAAAAAAAGATCAGGGGTATATTTTATCGAAGTAAAG
>NW_015638568.1:576480-585847 GCF_001515625.1 Sinocyclocheilus rhinocerous
AAAAAAAGATCAGTGGTATATTTTATCAAAGTAAAGTCCTTCGCGTGGCCTGTAGAGGAAGTGAAGGAAGAACCCTCATCGGGTTGCTCAGAGTCCTAGTGCCTCTCACCTAACTGCCTTTAAAGTCCCTTCAGAGGCGTCTCAAGAAAACTCTTCTGATTGGTGGTATATAGAGTTACTGACTGATCATTGTCCAATCAGTTCCACCATCATCTACTGTATATTCAGTATAATTTTTTCTTATATTGATGTGGAGCAGAAAAAAAAGAAGCCTTCCTCTTTGCAGAGGTCAGGTGGCACTCTGCTCCATCATATAAATAAAAAGCGACTCCCAAAGCAGCATATATGACAGTTATGACTTATTTTTTTGCTTTTTTGTTTTCATAATTGTCTTCAGATATAACATTTGCAGCAGGAATGAATCCCTCATTCCCTCTATAGCTTGTTTTGAGAGCCTGCACAGGTTAATTTTCTCTTATAGTCTCTGACGAGTCATATATCTCTGTTCATCGCTCGCCTCCTTTTCACGCTCTCTTAAAAAAAATATTATGGATTGTCACTCATGTACAGAGCATGTATAACAAGTACTGGGTTAGTCTGAAAGCTCCTTCTGTACTGCTAACACACCTGAGTAAATTACACAATCCTCTCATTCATTCTAGTTTGCACTGCCTACTCTAACTCCTAATACCTTAGCTGAAAAACAAGCTGTCCACACACGCAAACAGGCACACGCGTACATTCGCACAAGAAAACGTAATGTATTTACACACACAGAAACCACACATACTGTATATACATATTAATGAACTCAGCATCCACGAAAAACACTCACACAAAACTTCTCATCTCAAGACCCTGTGACATCTACATCGGCTAATATGACTGTCCCTTTCACCTCTTCTTTTCTGAAACCTTCCTCTTGTGCTCTCCTGATGTAGCAATACGTTCAGTAAAATTTATATTTTTATGATATACTTCTTTACAAATTATAGACTATACATTTTTGGCAAATGAGAGTCTTTTGAACTTCAGGTGACAGCTCAGAATATGAAGTCTGTTCCTTCTTCTGCCCAGTCTGTCACACGGTGGCATCCAACATCTCATTCGACTTGGCCATGATCTGATTCTGATTGGAGTCGAGGCCGAAGAATTTGACACAAAGGCCGTCGGTGGGGTGCACCACGGGGACCGAAATCAAGCGTGGGAATGTCCGCGTGGCCAGTTCGAAGCGGCTCCCTCCCGCGAGCTCCACGGCTAGGAGTTTGAGGAAGAGAGTGGCCAGCTGCTTGCCGAGGCAGGAGCGAACACCACCGCCGAAGGGCAGATAGTGGAAGCGGCCCTCACGATCCTCGCTCCGCTCTGGGCTAAACCGGTCCGGGTCAAAGGCCTCCACGTCCTTGAACACAGCTGAGGTGTCGTGGGGGTCACGGATGCTGTACATGACACTCCAACCTTTGGGTACCTGTACACCCTGAAAGATGGCCAAAAAGGAGGTTAGAAGTGTTGTTATTGTTAATTAAAACAATAAAAATATAATATAAATAATACAGAATATAAAAAGAATATCAAATATAAATATGTGACCCTGGACCACAAAACCAGTCATAAGGGTCAATTTTTCGAAATTGAGATTTATACATCATCTGAAAGCTGAATAAATAAGCTTTCCATTGATGTATGGCATGAGGGTGATTAAATGATGACAGAATTTAAATTTTTGGTTTAAAGTAGCTGCAGATCTTCAACAACTCACATCCAGCTCAAAGGTCTGTGTGGCAATGCGGTAAC
The DNA here is from genome assembly GCF_001515625.1 of Sinocyclocheilus rhinocerous. NCBI lineage: Eukaryota > Metazoa > Chordata > Actinopteri > Cypriniformes > Cyprinidae > Sinocyclocheilus > Sinocyclocheilus rhinocerous. The sequence goes on from NW_015638568.1 coordinate 578,272, forward strand.
CTCCAGACACAGGGGCAAACAGACGCAGGACCTCTTTGATCACGCAGTCCAGGTACTTGAGGCTAATGATGCTGTCCAGTCGCAGTTCGCCCTGGCACAGACAGCCGTCATGCAGCAGGCCGCAACTCTGCAGCTCCTCACGCAGCTTCTCCAGCACTGCAGGGTGTCGCAGCAGCTGCATGATCAGAGACGTGCTGGCACTGGCTGTTGTGGCAAAAGCAGCGAAGATCAGCTCAATAGTGGACTCCTGAGGGAGAAAGAAAGAGATTTGTGACTAAATCACACATATGTGACCCTGGACCACAAAACCAGTCAAAAGGGTCCATTTTTCATCTGAATAAATAAGCTTTCCATTGATGTATGGTTGTTAGGATAGAACAATATTTGGCTGAGATACAACTATTTGAAAATCTGGAATCTGGAAAAAATCTAAATATTGAGAAAATCGCCTTTAAAGTTGTCCAAGTGAAGTTCTTAGCAATGCATATTACTAATCAAAAATTCAGTTTTAATATATTTACAGTAGGAAATTTACAAAATATCTTCATGGAACATGATCTTTACTTAATATCCTAATGAGTTTTGGCATAAAAGAAAAATTTATAATTTTGACCCATACAATGTATTTTTGGCTATTGCTAGAAATATACCCCAGCGACTTAAGACTGGTTTTGTGGTCCAGGGTCACATGTATGGATGCTAGTCTAAGATATTTGACATTAATATTCTGGCACGTTGACATCTGTTACTGATGACTTATGGTTTGATTACAGAGATAAAACTTTGTAGAAATATTTTTTTAAATGTCATTGATATTACTTGTGGGTTATACAATTTAAAATAACTGTTTTCTATTTTAATATATTTTAAAATGTAATTTATTTCTGTGACAAAGCTGAATATTCAGTAGCAATTACTAAAGTCTTCAGTGTCACATGATCCTTCAGTAATCATTCTAAAATGCTGATCTGGTGCTCAAGAAACATTTCTTATTATCAAAGTTCCGCCTCTTAATATTTTTGTGGAAACCCTTTGTATTCTTTGATGAATAGAAAGTTCAAAAGAACAGCATTTATTTGTAATAGAAACATTTTGCAACATATGCCTTTACTGTTACTTTTCATGCATCCTTGCTGAATAAAAGTATTAATTTCTTGAAAAAAAAATGACTGCTCCCAAACTTCTGAACAGTAGTGTATATTATATATTGTCTCTAGTCAGCAACTTCACTGCAATCTGACTTTTTCTGAATTCTTAGGATGGAGCTTCTTTATTTCTTTTCTTTCCTTCTCTCTTCTTTTTTCTTTGAGGTTTGGCAGCCATCTTACACAGGTTTCTTTTCTCTCTCTCTTCTCTCTCCCTCACTTTTTTAAATGCTTGCCAGTGAATTGGTGTTGACAGGCCTGGGAGCCGCCACTGTCTGAGGAGACTACGCATGTACCTTACAAAAGAAAAAAGCTGAAACGTCTGAGCCGAGCGGAATAACCAGGTAACAATAGCCCACAGGGAAGCATTTATTGACTATTATCTGTGTCATTAAATGTCTGTCATCCCGGTTTGGATATGTGACTAGAGAATTGAGCAGGAGAGAGAGAAGAGAAATAAAGAGAGCAGTCAGTGGGTAAAGTGTGCTGCCAGAGAGTCGCTGCAAGTCTCTCAATATCACAGTGTCGACTTCCTGTTTTACTTTAATATGTAATCACAATTTGACCTCACACTGAATAGAGACTGGGAGGATGACTGTGTGGTGAAAACCATGACCAGTTTTACGGATGTGTAATGTACAGCATTAAATAGACATAAACAACTGATAAAATACCTCAGTTTCAATAAGACTTCACATTGTGTGTCAAAGAGAACTCCTCTATTATGCAGACTAGGCGGTTATTCAATTTTTTAATACAGACTGCCTCGCTTTCTACTGCCTACCTAGTCAGCTGCCTTTTAAAAAAGCATCCCAAAAGAAGTTAAAACTCTCTTTATCACTGATTTGAAAGACCCTACATATGCTACAACTGTCTTTAACAGCCACTTACACACGACACAAATAGTGCTCAGTAGGCAAAGTGCACAAGACGTGCTCACATTTGATTCCAGTAGAGTTTGACATTAGTGTGTTGTCTGATGAAACAAATTATCAATAGTTTTTAGTATCATTATGCTGTACATTTATAATCAACATTTCTCTTGCTTCACAGTGACTGATTCACTGTATGTTTTTTCCACTATGTTTTACATATCACGATTTTTAATAATTTTGCTGACTACTGTTCGGAATAGCCTTTACTCAGGAAAGCGCGCCTGTGAGGCCTTAAAATGTTGTCTACAGAGCTGTAGTGTATCAGTGGTGCTTCGCTCACCTTGAGCTCCTGCATTGTAAGCTCTGTGTTGTTCTCCTTGGCGCTCTCTAGAAGCACATCAAGAGCATCAGTGTAATCTTTCCCCTGTGTGTGGAGAGGTTTCTCTCTGATGGCTTTTTCTATGCTTTTCTGGAGTGAGTCTCTTGCACGAATACCCTGCAAACGTACAAAAAAGTTTATTAGTTGAAGTCTATTTGTTGATCTGTCACTGTGTACTTAATGTGCAGAGACGATCCAATCCCTTTTTCTATTTTGAAGTGATTTAGACAACACATATTGAAATTTTACCTTCCTATAACCACTAAACGGCAGGTCGATGGGAAGGCTAAAAACATTCTCCACAAAATCCTGGAAAGTGCGGAAAAGACAGTGCATCTCCTCTTCAGAGACGCGGAAACCCAGTAATACACGCACTGCCATGTGGAAGGAGAGCCGCTGGGATTCCCGATAAACGTTGATGGGGTCAGGATTGGAGCTCCACACCCGCAGGGTCTCCTGAATGACCTGCTGGATCTTGGGCAGGTAGCTCTCCAGAGCCTCATGACTGAAGACTTTAGCAAAGATCTGAGAAACACAATTGAAAATGCAGTCAGTCTGCTGTGTTCTGGTGTTTGCATCAATAGAGAACAAATATGACATGATAAATAGTTTTGCAATCAGATGAGGATTTTATAAATTTGCAGCTGCAAGTGCCAAAACTTCAGCTTCATCCTGTATTTTACCAAAGAGCCCAGGACGTGATCTGATTGGCCCAAGAAAGCAGTGGGAGGGATCTGCTTCCAAAAACATGTATGTTCATGAACCTGCCCAGATGTTTGACACTGACTGACAGCAATATTATTTAAGAGTTTGTATCTACATGTATATTGCATGAAAACAGAGTTGCACTGTTCCAAAAATGATTTGTTTTTGACTCAGGCTTATGGATCTGCACTGCTGGACTACACTTCCCACAATGCTGCTGGCCCATGAATCACATCATCCATCACAATCCAGCATGTCTGTGCTCTCCAGGCAAGAAATTTTCATGAAAATATTATCCTGAAGCCATAGTCAGCACCTAAAGGTCAAGCTTATTTGTCTAATAGTTTAAAGCATGGACCATTCTCATTAATTCTGAAGTCCTTACTATTTTTGACCTTCTCGTACTTTTAACTGCCACACACCTACCTCCACCTCGCTCTCAGAATATCTGAGAGAGTTCCCTCTGCATCAGCAGTGAGGGTGAAAGGCGAAGGTAAGATTTTCCTGGCTGCAGCTGCGCATTTCTAATGTACCTCAGTTGTGCTGGTTTGTTTAATGAAATAACATCCATGTTCCACAGTGCCCACGACTAACAATAGCACTTTTTATATGCCATCTCATTCCAAATACATCGTCTCCACCCCACTTTTTTCCACAGTAGTAAAGGGAAGGGGTGCGGAGACTTGTGTGTCCTCCTCCTGTCTCTCCGTCTGACTTTCTCTCGCCAAGACCCATTTCTTTGTGTCTCCTTTCCGTGCTGTTCTTCTCAGACACACTTCATCTAACTCTAAACTAACTCTAAGCGATTAACTGGCTGTTAGTATATCATAAATATTATTTCACACCCATTTACACTTGGTTTTCAGTGTCCTTCTCCATGTATATAAAAACACTAGTTATCTGTCCATTCCACTACATCACTAACATCAGATCATTTTCTGGCACATCAAAGTGGTCCACATGTGTGGAGAAAAAAAAGTGTCTACAAGCATGTTTGCGTCACACATCTCTCTTAGCTACTACCCATAATTTAATATATGCAATACAACACCATATTTATGCTGCTTATTGGTTTGGGATTTTTTTTGAAAGTTGCTATTTTCCTTTTGCGAGTCTTTGCGTACTAGACAGACGTCAGTCAAGCTCCACTAATGCCAGTCCCCATTATACACGATTTGAACACTACTGGGGGAAAAAACAGCCGCCTGTCTTCATTACAAAACGTGACTTCTTGTACTGCACTTTCCACACACATACACACACGGCCTTTTAAAACTCCCCCACCCTAATAATTTCCATATGTCTTAAATTATATGAAACTGCTCAAAGCTGCTGGTTTGACCAGAATGTAAAGACCTCTTTATTCTCTCCCCCAAACCATTCACTTTCTTTACACTTCTCTCTACTTTTCCAATCGCTCGCTCGCTCGCTCGCTTGCTCTCTCATTTCTCTCTCTCCCCCGCTGACTAAAACAAAATCCTTCATTCACAGCGAGAACACTTTGTGTAGGCAGGTGAGTGCAGAATTAAGATCCTGTGCCCTCTACTGGCCAACCTAATAAATTCAACACCTCACCAAATCCACAGCTTGATAGGCCTTCTGCTCTATAGCTGCATCAACAAGTGTGATTTAGTTGCTTCTAATATTACTCAGTGAGCTGTTGTGCATCCTGTTAGTGACCAGAACATAGATATAGACATGGAAGAACTTTCGTTAAGAATTTCCATTAATACAAAGCCAGTTAAAATCAATTATAATTTGTTTTCTTCTAGGAAATTATATCATTTATTTAGCTACATCCCAAGCTCGTTTGGATCTAATGCTTGCATTCAGTGTATCTCCAGTACATGTATATGTGTAGCAATTGTCTTCGAAGAGACATTTACAGTAAAAAAAAATGTCTTTCCCAAATGTCATGCCTAGAACAGGACGTCCCAGAGGGCTTAGAGGCTCTAACAGGCCGTGTTGATGAACATACCTTTCCAGTCTAAAATATAGAAAGTACATTGCTGTATGCCTCCAGAGAGGTTGAAGAACAAATGAAAATATATTTATGACATTAGTGTGCAGAGCAAGACATTGAAACCTGGCTGAAGGGTCCATAAGGCTGTCTTTGTCTGTCTGAGGCTGGCTGACTAATTAGCAGTCATTAGGGGGTTTGTGTGAGGCCCTGGACCAGGAGGATTAACCAGACTGATTACACCCCGCTGACCCCTCAATGGAACAGGTGTGTGGGGTGAAACTCAAGCCTCCAAGGGACTGAAAAGAACCAGGGTCCACAAAAAAGCTATTTTGTCCCCGGACAATGGGTTGGATTTGAGGAGAATCTAGTTATGAGCATAATCCTCCATTGTGAGCAGACTGTTATGTGTAACAATAGTGAACAGGGGAGCAAGGCATTGTGGGTATCTGTTTCCAAATCTGGACCTAAGGATGGCACAGCCTTTTCCATTTGACCTACTATCTTTTTTCTTTCACTCCATCTCACTTCTTACTCTATTTTGTCCTTTCACAAATTCAAAACATTTTTTCATTGGCAAGGCAGGGAAATGGTGCACACAAAAACCATCCATTAGGAGATAAGGATGGTTCCCACACATAACAAGACTACATTTGAGTGTTAAACAAGCGTATATGGACCTTACCTTTCTCCTTTTGCGGTGGATGTCTCCTATAGAGTTGGCCAAACTGTTGGGACCCAGTAGAGTGCTGGTGCTTTGGGGCCAGTCCACAGTGACCAGGCTGTGTTCTCCCATCAGAACCTTACGCACATGCTCTGCCCCCGTGACCCGGATGAGCGGCCGTCCCAGCAGGTGAGTCTTGAACACGTTCCCATACTTCTGCCTCCTTGACGCATGGAAACCTGCACCCTGAAAAAGAGAAGCGGGTGCAAGAAGAAGAAAATACATTAGCTGCAGATTAAACAGTGGAACAGATTAGGAAATCAAATTAGTAAATGCATTTGATGTTACACTGTAAAAAATGTTAAAAGGAAAAAATGGCAAACTGCTACAGTAAATAAAAATGTGTTGATTGGCTAACTGTGAAAAAATTATAATATATTAACAATTATATGTTTAATCTTAAAATTATATCTTTTTTAAATTACATTTATTATAAAGTATAAATTACCTTTTAATTTATTTTAGGATTTTTTATTTTCACAAAGTGAAACTGTGCTCTTTTGTCACTTAATATTTTATTTTACATTAATCACCAGCAGGACAAAACACAAACGTTTCAACTCAAGGCCTTCTTCAGTGCGATATTTTATTTTAAAATAATACTGTACAGTATTGTTAATATTATGATTTTAATAAGTCACCAACTTGCCTGAAACATTGTCACTGTGCTTTTGTTATGATACATTTTTACCAACAGCTGTTGGTTTTAAACCGTAAATTGAACAGAATTATTACCTTTGTAGTTTCAGTGACATTATTAGCCTTTAGCCTAGCAATAACCCATAAAATTGTCTGTTGGGGACCCTCTACAAGTGGGTTCCCCTAAGTAGAAATTGTGTTCACAACATTCTTTATGCAATTGGGTTAGCTTAAGCTAAGAAGGGGCTCAGGCTTAGCCTTCGGGATCACGCTGAGAGAGAAGTGATCTAATGAGTATGAGCACAGCCATTAGCTCTAAGAAGTCAGTGTGTGTTGTGTGAAAGTTTGGCTGAAAGTGCTAATCAGCAAGGAATCCAGTACATCCTGCAAATTTTCACCTTTGACCCCTTCACCTCTGCAATTTAAGAACAAGCAGAGTGATTACCCCAAACATCTAAAAGGGACGTTTAAGGGTTACAGAAACACACTTCAGGCTTTCTCAGGCCAGAGACATGAACCTGAATCTGCCTGACTGAAATGTCACAGTGTTAACACTGTATGTATTTCGAGCATAAACAAATACATTGTAAATAAGTGCATTATTTTGCACAATACTAAAGTAAAACAAATTTTTAGTCATCATGCACATTCAAGTCTAGTTGAGTAAAATTATGAACATGAAAAAAGACTCTTAGCTCTGGAGTGAGTTGCTCTGTATAACACATAGTAATTGCCTCTGGCCCTTGAGACCTCTGCTGAGCACATAAAGACAGCCTGTAACCTCTCAGCCTCACACACACATACTGACCCCATGGCAGGAAGTGGCATTAGAGCTGTTTGCCCCCCCACCAAAATTTGTGACCAGTTTCATCGAGCACACTCCAACACTCACACTCTTATTTGCAAGGATAAATTTAGCAGCATGCAAGGCTTTTTGTCCTGTTTGGCTGAGAGAAACTAGTCTGAATACACTTCAGCATGCATGCTTCAGCTCAGCATGCTATATGCTTGCTTCTGTGTGCTAATGCCTGTTCAATTGAAATGTCAAGCAAAATTGTTTTTCCAAGTAACATAAATCATGAATTAAAGTATTTCATTATATTATAGATGATGTTTTACCATTGACAGATTTATTTTTGGAGTGCTTTT
>NW_015638568.1:585953-602296 GCF_001515625.1 Sinocyclocheilus rhinocerous
GAACACTACTGGGGGAAAAAACAGCCGCCTGTCTTCATTACAAAACGTGACTTCTTGTACTGCACTTTCCACACACATACACACACGGCCTTTTAAAACTCCCCCACCCTAATAATTTCCATATGTCTTAAATTATATGAAACTGCTCAAAGCTGCTGGTTTGACCAGAATGTAAAGACCTCTTTATTCTCTCCCCCAAACCATTCACTTTCTTTACACTTCTCTCTACTTTTCCAATCGCTCGCTCGCTCGCTCGCTTGCTCTCTCATTTCTCTCTCTCCCCCGCTGACTAAAACAAAATCCTTCATTCACAGCGAGAACACTTTGTGTAGGCAGGTGAGTGCAGAATTAAGATCCTGTGCCCTCTACTGGCCAACCTAATAAATTCAACACCTCACCAAATCCACAGCTTGATAGGCCTTCTGCTCTATAGCTGCATCAACAAGTGTGATTTAGTTGCTTCTAATATTACTCAGTGAGCTGTTGTGCATCCTGTTAGTGACCAGAACATAGATATAGACATGGAAGAACTTTCGTTAAGAATTTCCATTAATACAAAGCCAGTTAAAATCAATTATAATTTGTTTTCTTCTAGGAAATTATATCATTTATTTAGCTACATCCCAAGCTCGTTTGGATCTAATGCTTGCATTCAGTGTATCTCCAGTACATGTATATGTGTAGCAATTGTCTTCGAAGAGACATTTACAGTAAAAAAAAATGTCTTTCCCAAATGTCATGCCTAGAACAGGACGTCCCAGAGGGCTTAGAGGCTCTAACAGGCCGTGTTGATGAACATACCTTTCCAGTCTAAAATATAGAAAGTACATTGCTGTATGCCTCCAGAGAGGTTGAAGAACAAATGAAAATATATTTATGACATTAGTGTGCAGAGCAAGACATTGAAACCTGGCTGAAGGGTCCATAAGGCTGTCTTTGTCTGTCTGAGGCTGGCTGACTAATTAGCAGTCATTAGGGGGTTTGTGTGAGGCCCTGGACCAGGAGGATTAACCAGACTGATTACACCCCGCTGACCCCTCAATGGAACAGGTGTGTGGGGTGAAACTCAAGCCTCCAAGGGACTGAAAAGAACCAGGGTCCACAAAAAAGCTATTTTGTCCCCGGACAATGGGTTGGATTTGAGGAGAATCTAGTTATGAGCATAATCCTCCATTGTGAGCAGACTGTTATGTGTAACAATAGTGAACAGGGGAGCAAGGCATTGTGGGTATCTGTTTCCAAATCTGGACCTAAGGATGGCACAGCCTTTTCCATTTGACCTACTATCTTTTTTCTTTCACTCCATCTCACTTCTTACTCTATTTTGTCCTTTCACAAATTCAAAACATTTTTTCATTGGCAAGGCAGGGAAATGGTGCACACAAAAACCATCCATTAGGAGATAAGGATGGTTCCCACACATAACAAGACTACATTTGAGTGTTAAACAAGCGTATATGGACCTTACCTTTCTCCTTTTGCGGTGGATGTCTCCTATAGAGTTGGCCAAACTGTTGGGACCCAGTAGAGTGCTGGTGCTTTGGGGCCAGTCCACAGTGACCAGGCTGTGTTCTCCCATCAGAACCTTACGCACATGCTCTGCCCCCGTGACCCGGATGAGCGGCCGTCCCAGCAGGTGAGTCTTGAACACGTTCCCATACTTCTGCCTCCTTGACGCATGGAAACCTGCACCCTGAAAAAGAGAAGCGGGTGCAAGAAGAAGAAAATACATTAGCTGCAGATTAAACAGTGGAACAGATTAGGAAATCAAATTAGTAAATGCATTTGATGTTACACTGTAAAAAATGTTAAAAGGAAAAAATGGCAAACTGCTACAGTAAATAAAAATGTGTTGATTGGCTAACTGTGAAAAAATTATAATATATTAACAATTATATGTTTAATCTTAAAATTATATCTTTTTTAAATTACATTTATTATAAAGTATAAATTACCTTTTAATTTATTTTAGGATTTTTTATTTTCACAAAGTGAAACTGTGCTCTTTTGTCACTTAATATTTTATTTTACATTAATCACCAGCAGGACAAAACACAAACGTTTCAACTCAAGGCCTTCTTCAGTGCGATATTTTATTTTAAAATAATACTGTACAGTATTGTTAATATTATGATTTTAATAAGTCACCAACTTGCCTGAAACATTGTCACTGTGCTTTTGTTATGATACATTTTTACCAACAGCTGTTGGTTTTAAACCGTAAATTGAACAGAATTATTACCTTTGTAGTTTCAGTGACATTATTAGCCTTTAGCCTAGCAATAACCCATAAAATTGTCTGTTGGGGACCCTCTACAAGTGGGTTCCCCTAAGTAGAAATTGTGTTCACAACATTCTTTATGCAATTGGGTTAGCTTAAGCTAAGAAGGGGCTCAGGCTTAGCCTTCGGGATCACGCTGAGAGAGAAGTGATCTAATGAGTATGAGCACAGCCATTAGCTCTAAGAAGTCAGTGTGTGTTGTGTGAAAGTTTGGCTGAAAGTGCTAATCAGCAAGGAATCCAGTACATCCTGCAAATTTTCACCTTTGACCCCTTCACCTCTGCAATTTAAGAACAAGCAGAGTGATTACCCCAAACATCTAAAAGGGACGTTTAAGGGTTACAGAAACACACTTCAGGCTTTCTCAGGCCAGAGACATGAACCTGAATCTGCCTGACTGAAATGTCACAGTGTTAACACTGTATGTATTTCGAGCATAAACAAATACATTGTAAATAAGTGCATTATTTTGCACAATACTAAAGTAAAACAAATTTTTAGTCATCATGCACATTCAAGTCTAGTTGAGTAAAATTATGAACATGAAAAAAGACTCTTAGCTCTGGAGTGAGTTGCTCTGTATAACACATAGTAATTGCCTCTGGCCCTTGAGACCTCTGCTGAGCACATAAAGACAGCCTGTAACCTCTCAGCCTCACACACACATACTGACCCCATGGCAGGAAGTGGCATTAGAGCTGTTTGCCCCCCCACCAAAATTTGTGACCAGTTTCATCGAGCACACTCCAACACTCACACTCTTATTTGCAAGGATAAATTTAGCAGCATGCAAGGCTTTTTGTCCTGTTTGGCTGAGAGAAACTAGTCTGAATACACTTCAGCATGCATGCTTCAGCTCAGCATGCTATATGCTTGCTTCTGTGTGCTAATGCCTGTTCAATTGAAATGTCAAGCAAAATTGTTTTTCCAAGTAACATAAATCATGAATTAAAGTATTTCATTATATTATAGATGATGTTTTACCATTGACAGATTTATTTTTGGAGTGCTTTTATGGCATTTACGGCTTAGGTGATTGGCTTAATATCACTTATGTTCAGAATTGAGAACCCACAAGCAAAGGTGGCAGAATTCAAACTGTATACTTCCGGAACATGTTATAGTCTCTTCAAAATATGTGTATGGACAAAGTAGCTCTTGTCACATTCATTTTTCCACCATCTCCTGGTCTCAAATATGAGGGACAGGTCCTGAGCATGTTGCTGCTTTAACTATGATGGCAAGTACTTCCCAGCGCCCTTCCTGTCTGCCCTTAGTCCAGCAGCCAGTCTCTTTGGAGATGGGCAAATAAGCGTTCCACCCCTTTTCGTGTACTTGTGGCCAGAAGCTGGGTTTCTCACCTCTATATATAAACAAATGAACAGATTAGCTCATGAATGATGACTTGCCTGTTGAACTTTTATAACATACGTCGGCAAACATTAAAGAGCGTAAATGTATGGGCATAATCTGAAATGCATTGCATTTTAATTTTTGAGGTAAAACTGTCTGTCAGTGGAAGCTTTAGTTCTCTATCTTAACTTCACTTTTTTTTTATCTTACTCATGCTTTTTTATTCTCTCCTGACCTTTGACCTTGGCTGACTGACACATCCAACACCTCCATAATATCAGAGTCCATAAATGACAACCTTAGCTCACGATTTAGAAAATGTCTTATGACCTGCAAATTATAAGATCAAACTAATGCGATATGTACACACCGAGGTTAGACAAGGTCAGACAAAAGGGGATTACGTCTCACTTTCTCAACAGCCAAAGTTTAACCAGAACTGGCTGAACATGTGGGAGAAAATATGGCTGTAAAATCTGCAGTGGTGGACAATTTAAACCGTATTTCACACTTTCACACTTTTCTTTCCCAGTTTTCACAATTTTTCCAGTGAAAGCCTGTTTTAGGTTTTATAGTTTTGGGGGGATTATGTCATATTCAAACATTTTTGGTTCTTCGTTGGAAGGAGGTGAAAGAATTCCTGATTCTAGAATCATAAACGACCAGTTTGTACTTCAGAAAAACAAGGTTTAGTCAGTAAGAAACACTTTTAGACTGTTGTTCTAAAACAGTATGACCGAAGATTTCCCCAGAGGAACCCTGTCCATGGCCAAACAGACACATGACATCCCGGGACCTCGCCAGGTGTTAGACAGGGGGCACAGCCACTGCATGGACAGTGTGTGGGGTGAGAGAAATGTTCATTGGCCAGCTCACAGCCAGTCTATACTTAAAGACACTGAAGATTTCACATATCAGGTGAGTGTGAGGGCAGGAGGTAATGCTGACATGAACAACCACATGCACACACACACACACACACACATCCAAAAGTAATGCAGGGGAAGCAGGGGAAAATAAATGTAGTATCTTTCACCACATGGTGAGAACTGAGTGTGTGTGATGATGGATGATTTTGTGTGTGCATGCTCACCTCCCAGCAGTGGAACCAGTCAGTATGAGAGAGAAAGGAGCTGTTTTCAACCTGACAGACCCAGAACAAGGCCGTCTTTCACACATGCCCAACATAAGGGCACTCTCTAACTTTCTCTCTGTTGATTTCAATATATAAACACATTTACGCAAAAGTGAACTTGTAATTTGTATTTGTTTATGGTCTTTGTTCTGTCATATTTCCCCTTCAGATGATTTCTATTTTGACGTCATGTGTAACCTGCGTGAACTTGGTGTGTTTGATAATTATGGGAACAAGGACATGCATTTTAAACACCACATGCTGTCATCCATACCATGCCGGGGCCTTTTTTCCACCTCTCCATGAGTAGTGAAAGTATGCAATGTATGGTCAAACACTACATCACCAAAAACACATATACATTTCTCACATCTACATGTGTGTATTTACACATGTAGGGGCCATCCCTCTGAAACAAGTGTACACAGAAGGGCAGCCAGAGAGGATCCATTTCTGACCTGTGTAGTACAAAGGGGAAAAAGTGCAAAAGATAAAAGATGGGAAAAGGTAATGGTTTTCCTGCTTGGAAGTGATTGACAGTGAGGTGAGCATAAGAAAATGTGATTAGGATGGTTTAATGGTCACAGTCTGCTTCATAGAAAAGTGACTCGGCGCGCTGGAAATAGCAGAACAGGTCGTGAGGCAAAATGGGGAGACAAACACGCTGGGCTTGGCCGCGCAGATGTCATTTGGCTAGAAGGTGAGAAATGTCCTCCCTCATTTCACAAGGCCACAGAATCTTAGACGTACAGAGAACGAAAATAAAACAAAAAACCCAAAAGGGTCAGTGACACACAAAAGCTCCACACACCCTGGAAAAGCTATGAGGTAATAATCTGCAGCTTACTCGCACTGTCAAACACACACACACACGAATGCGGCCGGTGCGTCTGTTCACTTATGCACGCATGCATGGTCATGGCAACTTTGTTGCTCCAAGCACATTTTCTTAAAAACCAAGTGAAATCAGCTGTCAGTCAAATAACAGCCTGTTTATTTTGAGTGAAGGCAGATTGGGTTCAAGAACTCCGTTAGATGCTGAGGTTAGATGATCTTCAGCGATAAGACAGAAAAGCTTTCCACATTCATTTGGACCGCAAAACACATGTCAGACGTCGCTTGAAGACAATAAAGTGCGCAGGGCTCTTGGGAGAAGTACATCTGTGTCAGAAGCTCGTGCAGCTGCGTAGTTTTTGTCACTTTTCTCCTTGACGTATTTAAAGCCTTAGAATCAGAATGAAATAGACATGACAATAAATAGACAAAACGAATAATAGATTCTTGCATTTTAAACAGCTGAACAGATCAGATGTGTTTACATTCCATGTGTGTGTTCAGTTTTATGCTGTTCGACCTCACACAAAACATGCCTGTTCTCTGCCTCTGGAGGTGAAAGGGTTAAGTCGCCACGTTCAATAGTTTCTTTTATTTTGAAAATAAATTTATCAGATATTTTACAAGGGGGCGCAATAAAGCGGACCGCTTTTTTCCACTGGTCCATTCCACAGAGTGCGCAGGACTAAAAATACAAATTTCTATGTAAATTGGACACCAGGCGAGCCTCCCGCTACATAAATGTAGCCTTTGTGTGCCAGTGGAAATGTTATACAAATGACCCCTTTATTAAGATCACAAAAAAAAACCTTTTAATTATATTCTTATAATTATATGCAATTTCATATGCAATTTCAATCACCTCAATGTGTTTCTTCAGCATACGACCGCCATGAAGAAAGACGAGAAGAAATGATGGATGGAGCAGCGGGAATTGAAAAGTGTACAGCAAGTTTTCCTTGGCACATTGTTCTGCTCCGTGCTCTTTATTTGTATCACTCATTATTCTGACCCTTGTCCTCAGGTCCTTCTGTATATATCCATGTGTGTGTATGTGTCTGCATGGCTTAGTCTGGGGGCTGCTGTGTTTATTGGTTCAGAGTGGCAGGTAATGGCGCGGGAGGAGCTCTCCGTATGCTGACCCACAGTCTCAGCGTAAATAAAGATAATATGTCCATTTACTGAAATAGCCCATTGGAATCTCTCAGGATGTGTGCGTTGGCCCGTCTCCATTGGGGTATAGACAGAATTTCTGCAAAGAGAGAGGGGGAAAGCAAGCAGAGGCAGTAGGACTTGAGGTCTCATTATTTGGCCATCTGTCACCCTTGGGTGTACCCGCCAAAGAGGGTGTTCTCAGAGGCACATGGCTCTGCATAAATGAAAGGAGATATGGGAATTTCGGGCAACGCAGTTAGAATCAGCATTCGCCATCAGAGAGAAATGGTTTCGCTTAATGCCGAGTGAACACCAAAGCCCACGAGACAAGCGCAAAGAACCTAAATGTGGCCGAGCTGAGAGAATAGGCTCCCCTTTGACCTGGAAACACTTTGTGGAGAGAGATTATGGTTGTTCAGTGCAGTGTGAGCGCTCACCCCGGGGACCCCCTTTTCTTCTCTTTTCTATCCCCCTACCTTCCTCCTCCTCCCACTACTGCTGCCAAGCCCCCTTTGCTTTCACCCCCCGTCCCCTGTTCCTAAAGACAAGAGGCTGTTTGAGGGGTTGGTGGTGCGTTCCAGAGGTGAAAAAGGGGCCACACCGCACTGGTGCCAGTCATGCCCGTTTCATGCTCGCTAATCCCGAAAGCCAGAAAGCGAGAGAGAGAGGTTGCTGGAAGACTGTTCCTAAATCCCCCAGGTCTCTACAGGCCATGCTCTCTGGAATTCTGATCAGAGCCCCAAGCCATGTAGTCTTTGTCCCAGGGTGTGGGTGTGTTTTTGACCCCCTGGTGGGCGGCTTTATTGCCACCCAGACTGGAGCGATTTAGGTCAAGGTGGAGACGTGGGGTAGAGGTAAAGTAGGTTTGCCCACTGGGTGAACTGCAAAGGAATTTGTGCTTATGTAATGATCATTATTAATGTTAAGTCTGAACTCAATTTTATGCTCCATATGGATATTTCAGCAAAACTTGGAGCACTGTTGAGAAGAAAAAAAAGTTCTGACCAGATATTTTTTGTGGTAAATTGAAAATTCATACAATGAAGACAAAAAATAAAATCATTTCATAATTCAAAACGACAGACACACCGCAAGAGAACGCAAAAAAAATAAAAAATTAAACTCCTCTGAGTCCATAAATCTTTATCAATCACAGATTTGACCCACTTTTGGATTCAACTGCTGCTCTGCTGAGGCTTACGGAGAGAGATGTGGACCACAAAGGGGGCTAACCAACAAATTTAAGGGGTTGTCTTAAATGTATCGGTATACACAGATTGTTAAAAAGCAATGCATGTTTTCAGAAGCACAAGGAGATATAGATCAACATTTTAAACTGCATGTTTGCACAGTAGCTCTCAGTTACCTTGCAGTCATGCCTTGCTCTATAGAAATGACACAAGTTTGGCACAAATGGACCAGACCAAATCCTATTGATTTTAAATATATAACTCTGATATGCAGACAAGCCTGTTTGTTTTTGTAGAGAGTCTGCCAACTGCATGGAAATTCTTTCCTGGATTTCCAGCAACTTTGGAGAATCTATTCCTGACCAGAGAATTTGATCTGTACACCACTCAGACCAGGACATTCCTCCCCGTTGAATCTCAGCAAATCTCAGTTAAAAGTAACCCACTCCAGCTACTGTAAGCCAATGTCCAGAGACATTCTAATGTGCACCATGGATTTAATATGGAAATAATTCCTAAGACATTTATTCACGATTTTTACTGTATGGAATTTGTTATTTGTTTTGTTTTTTACAGCTTAGGATCGTGTAATTACCTACTTTTAAAATACCACATTATGGCCACTGTGTTGATTCTTATTCAGTTCATGTGCGATCTATGTTCTAATACCAGCCGTGTGAGCTTTCACAAACTTCCCTGACGTATTAAGGAACATGGCACAGAGACTCCTTGAATGTACTGTATGCGCACCATGCGCGGTCGTCTAGAGTAACTGGCGCGCGTAATTACACAGAAGCTCAATGAGAGCGCGACACTACCTGCCCTCGCGATCAATCCCACCCCGCGCGCCAAGAGGAGTTTATGCGCGCTTTGACAAGCGGTGCTCAGTGGCTGTGTTCTCGTGTGCATCGAAAGCCAAGGAATACAATATTTCTGGAACGGAACGCGCCTTTCTTGGCAGACGCAAACAGGTTGCTCCACGTGGATTGAGAACTGGCTGTATGAAACAAAAACTGTCGGCTATCTAAAACAGAGAGCTTATTAACACCATGGAAATATGGCACGGATGATATTGCACACGTGGGAACAACTAACCTGCAGGCAGTTCGCTTTTTTAAAGCGCAATATTGCGTTCGAGCGCACACGTGCGAAAAGCATTAGTGGACGTTATCCTACTCTTGATGTGTCTTTAACAACCCAGTTACCTACAGGGAGACTATACACTTGTAAGCGCACGAATCCGCGGTGCCTGGCGCGCACCGGAGCGGTGTGCGCGCGACAGCAAGGCGAATGGAAATTTGGAAAGACACAAGGAGATGGAGCGCTTACCTGAAAGAACCAGTGGCATGTTTCTCCAATGATGGGGAACCCCATGGAGCCCTTGGGCATAGGCAGCTTGCAGCTCTTGTCCCGTGTTGCGGTCCATCTCAGCTGCCAGAGTTGCTGGGACACGGCCAGAAGAAGTGCCATGGACACTAAACACGCAGCCAGCGTCGCCAGCGCCGAGACAAGGTCAAAACTCTCGAAGAGCATGGCTGTGAACGTCCGGGGACTTGTCTCAAATATATGGAGTGATGAGCACTACAGTGGTTGAGCCTTCTCGGGAGTATATGAGTGACTTAATGTGTTATATATGATTTGCTGCTACAATTATTCTGAAAAGCAAAAATAGCTGAGAAGAATCTCGCACCAAAAGGCAGCGCAACGTTTTCTAATGAAAAGTAAATGAATAAATTGAAGTGTTTAATTAACACAATGCTGGATATTACAAATCGATCTTAAATATTTGTACATCATTTTAAATTATGCAAATCGCTTTCGAATATTGCCGTGACTTTTAAGTTGAATTTTTTAATTTTTAAAATTTAAATTTGGCGTGAACCTGTCAAATTTGAAACTTGATTTAGAAATGTTGTTCTAAATTCCAAACTTGTTTAAAAGTTAGCTTTAAGTTACTTTTTGAAAAAAAATTATTGTTTTTTAAAAATATCTTACAGGAAAGCTCGATATAATCTCTTTAAATGCACTGAAATCAAGTAATGGTCATAAGGAAGACGCAGAAGTAAATGAAAGAAATAATCCTCCGAAGTTTGATGCCTATGCCAGTAAAAATCTTCAGATGACTGTAGTGCGTCTCGCTAGCCCGTTTTTTGATGCGGTTTCACTCTCTACCTCTCTCTTGCGCTCTAGCTCTCTCTCTCTCTTCATATACAGTTTCTCAATGTGAGTTCGAGTCGCACAGCGAGCTTCCAATGTGTGTTTATATAGCGGAGGCAGTGAGGCGGCATTCGGCCAGGGTGCAAGCGGCTCCCCCCTTACCCCACCCCACCCCACCGAACTGAGGCGGGGTGAAAAGTGAACGGGCCGGGCGCTGGAGCGTGCGGGACCTGGAGATGAGCCCAAAGAGAGAGAGAGGGAGAGAGGGAGGAAGACTTTCAATACTTTAAGTCTCATACGTTGGAGAATTTATCACCTGCCACTCGCAGAATATGCATATGGTTAAATAATGTGGGCTTAATGATGCTGTCACACTGAGCTACCTTGATTAGCCTACTCAGCATGAATTTAAACCCTTGGTTCAAAAACCACAGGAAAAAAGGAGACGTGATGTTATATCAGTGTTACCTTGTCTTATCCGGACTCAGTAACACACCATAATAGACATGTTGGTCAGTATCAGTTTAAAATGTCAACAAATGCCTTGACTGTCCAGATGCGCATCTGTTCCACACAGTAGTGCGCACCGTTAGTCCTGTGAATATTCACAGTCGCATTCATTAATTGACTCACTCATTCATTCGTTATTTGTTTTTCTTCAAAAATGGGTTTCTGTCTGTCCATAATTTTCAGGAGTCAACATTTTAAAAAGAATTTCAATAAAAACTCGGGGCGTGAATCTGTTAAAATGTGTCTTACGCAACCCTAGCTCTATATTGGCGACTACAGTTAACTATGTTAAAGTCTTTTTTTTTTTAACAGTAAGGGTTATTGTGAAAATCTGTAATAAAGTTATAAATATTAGAGTACTTTTGTTAATTGTATAAATAATGAACTTAAGGCAAAGTGCTGATGTAGCCAACTGTCATATGGATACCTCAGTCGAACGCGATTTCTTGCATTCTGACTAACTTTTGTGGTTACTTAAACATTTGAATAAACTATTAAAACATCCATCTGCCTATTAAAATATCTCAATAACTATTAAAATATCTATCTATCTATCTATATATCGTGTAAAATGAGTCCCCTTGTGTTGAACAGACATTGGTGAGAGAATCGATGAGAGTGACCGATTCGTGCTGGTGTCATCTGTTACAAATGGTACGTGGTTTCAATTACGGCCACCTTACGATCACAATTACTCAACGACAGTTATGTAATTGTTCTCAGCATATGAGACGACCATTGCGGAACTCCAGCTGTTTCGCCCACACTCTTTACGCCTGCTACCCGAGGCGCGCAGTTGATGCGCAGGATGAGAGAGGCAGAGAGAGGAAGTGATGCGCGTCATTTTCTGTTTACTTGTTTGAAACCCAACAATTCTCATAATATTAGAAAGTGCGCATTTAAATAATAGTTACTCGTCTTTTCGCTTAAAAAAATGAATGCGAAGAGCTCTCGAACAAGCACCTATAATTTAAAACCATCCATTAATTTCTTCAGTCTGTTTGAAATAGTGCGACTTCTGCAAGCTTACGCATTCTCTCCCTTTTACTTTTGCTTTTCTATCTGTTTTAAGCCAAAGTAAACCTGTCCCGAGTTTGCACTGTGAAATGCAAGGGATTTCTGTCTTTTATGATATTTTCCTAAGACATTCTTTCGCTCACGCTGTCTGCCGCTGTCAACGTGGATGCGTCTCTCAACGTCATACTGCCGCCTAGCGGAGACAGAGGGAACTTCTCAATCTCTCATTCCAGCGCACGCTGTCATGCATCTAGCATATGTACATATTATTTAACGTTTTCCAACGTGGGATAGAAAAATAAGACTGAAATAATCCCTTATTGAATAGCGCATTAGCACATAAAATTAATTATTTTCAAGTTACTCTAAAAAAGCCGTTTTTCTTCACACAAGCTTAAGCAGTTTAGTAATCAGAAACGAGAGGTGTAGTTGTTCTGAACAAAATGATTTAGATCTAAAACATGAATCTAATGCCTAGTTAATCTTTTTTTTTTTTCATATCGCTGTTTCCCCCGGCAAATACACAGACGTACAGCTTAGAGAGTAAGCAAGTTCACATTTTTTAATGAACTCTTGTTTGATGTGAGAGAATTAGCAGTGACTCAAGGTCCTGAGGGGCCTGGAATTACCAGATTTATTCCAGAAGCCTATTAAAGTGGATGGGTTGAAGGTGCTGGTTGATTCATGAAATGTTGCTATGGGGATTTGTAAACTGCATACATTTACACAATGCACACAGCTTTCAAATTCTGAACTGTTACTGAAAAGTAATTTGATAAGGAAGAGCAAGTTACTACATTTTGATTAAAGTTTACAAAAACAACCTATTTTTTTCCTGTGGAATAACATCCACCAATAAATCCTAATGAGTTTAAAATAAGATCAAGATGGGCTTTAACAAAGCAAATCCAGAAAATGTTGAGTTTCAGTTTCAGTTTCAAATTTATTCCAGGAATACATGGCCTCTCGGCCCATAGTTCCACAAAATCATAATGACATGGCAAATAATCTTTTCTTCATTCCATGATATATATATACAATGCCAATCTCCATGCATACCCTGAATCACAAACACTTGACACATCAATACAAACATCACCAACAAGAACAAGATCACCTAAGTATTTCTTACGCAAATCCTCATATAAAGAGCAATCATACAAAAATGCTTCTCATCTTCTATCACAGAAATATTTGATTACAATAACTACAGATTCTCTCTGCCATTGGTGTATTACTCCATCTGCCTGTTTCTATAGCAAGATGATGACTTGAACATCTAAAAAGGAACAATGATCGTACCAGTTGCATGTTATACACAGACGCAATGTAGCTCTCTTGTATCAACCAAGACTTGTATTGTGAATATATATTTAACTTATTATTTTCCAAAACTGATGTATACCATGCCTCATGTGCTTTTTCTTTCAATCGTTGGTTAAGAATAGTTGTAAAGGTTCTTATATCACCTACACTTTGAGCCTCCCAGGCACTAGAAAAACCATAAAAATACAGCAGAAATCTAATACGAGTAACCCATGTTTTTCTACCTGCTTCATCTAATTGAAACAGCATATTATAACATTTTCTTGGATAACGATGATTGGACATAGACACTAGTTTTATCCAATACATGATACATCTTTTCATATAAGAAGTGGACAATACAAATCTACCCAGATCACCCAAGACAGCCACATTGAAATGTTGAGTTCAAAGGCATAGTTCAGCCAAAAATGAAAATGTGCTGAAAATGTACTCACCCTCAGGCCACCCAAAATATACATGAGTTTGTTTCTTCATCAGAACAGATTTGGAGAA
This sequence comes from Sinocyclocheilus rhinocerous, assembly GCF_001515625.1. Taxonomy (NCBI): domain Eukaryota; kingdom Metazoa; phylum Chordata; class Actinopteri; order Cypriniformes; family Cyprinidae; genus Sinocyclocheilus; species Sinocyclocheilus rhinocerous. The sequence goes on from NW_015638568.1 coordinate 599,407, forward strand.
ATTTAGCATTACATCACTTGATCACCAATGGATCCTCTGCAGTTAACAGGTGCCATCAGAATCAAACAGCTGATAAAAACATCACAGTAATCCACACGACTCCAGTTCACCAATTAAGGTGTTGTGAAGTGAAAAGCTACATGTTTGTAAGAAACAAATCCATTATTAAGGCATTTTAACTTTAAACCACAGATTCTAGACAAAGTCTAGAATCCAAAATAATGCTTCCTACAGTGAAAAAGTCCATCAGCTGTTGTCCCCTCACATCAAAATCTACCAACATATTTGTTTAGAACAGTTTGGATTGTTTCTGCTTATAAATGGTGCTCGGTCTATGTATATTTCTCTCCTGATTCAGACGATACAACTTTTTACTGAAGAATTAAAGTCAAGTCAAGTCACCTTTATTTACATAGCGCTTTATACAATACAGATTGTGTCAAAGCAGCTTTACAGTATTGTAGTTGACATGGTCTCCACTGACATTCAGGGCTGTAGAGGTCGTCTCTTGGTGCTGATCTGGACTGGATAAGGAATGGATCCGGGTGATTGCAGTGACCATCTGATCTGGATACAGACTGGATCTGGGTGGCTAAGGTGACCTCGGAATAAGAATGAAACAGACTAATATTAGCGTAGATGCCATTCTTCTTACAATGTAACAAGTACATCGGGGGTTATGGGAAGTGTTCCCAGTTCCGGTTGACCTAATTAATGCAGCCTAACAATCCTTTAACGGATTTGAATTATAGAAATGTGATAGTGTATTATATGTAAACCAGGTTAAAGAGATGGATCTTTAATCTAGATTTAAACTGACAGAATGTGTCTGCCTCCCGAACAATGTTAAGTAGATTGTTCCAGAGTTTGGGCGCGAAATAGGAAGTTGATTTTGATATTCTAGGTATTATCAAATAGCCAGAGTTTTGAGATCACAGCAGATGTGAAGGACTATAATGTGATAAGAGTTCGCTCAAGTACTGAGGAGCTAAACCTTTCAGGGCAAGATTAGCAAGATTTAAAAATGTATATACGATGTTTAATAGGGAGCCAGTGCGGTGTTGACAGAACCGGGCTAATATGGTCATTTTCTGCATTTGACATTGAGAGCATAGGTCATAATTTAGATATTTTTTAGATGGAAAAATATGGTTTTACAAATGCTAAAAATGTGGCTTTCAAAGGAAAGATTGCTATCCAATAGCACACCTAGGTTCCTAATTGATGATTAAGAATTGACAAAGCAGCCATCAAGTGTTAGACAGTGTTCTAGGTTATTTCATGCTGAGGTTTTTGGTCCGATAATTAATAATACCTCTGTTTTTTTCAGAATTTAGCAGCAAGAAATTACTTGTCATCCAGTTTTTATATCAACTATGCATTCCATTAGTTTTGCAAATTGGTATGCGTCGTCGGGCTGTGAAGAAATATAGAGTTGAGTATCATCAGCATAACAGTGAAAGCTAACACCATGTTTCCTGATGATATCTCCCATGGGTAACATGTAAAGCGTGAAAAGCAATGGTCCTAGTACTGAGCATTGTGGGACTTCATACTGCACTTGTGATCGATCATGCTGAGGTTTTTGGTCCGATAATTAATAATACCTCTGTTTTTTTCAGAATTTAGCAGCAAGAAATTACTTGTCATCCAGTTTTTATATCAACTATGCATTCCATTAGTTTTGCAAATTGGTATGCGTCGTCGGGCTGTGAAGAAATATAGAGTTGAGTATCATCAGCATAACAGTGAAAGCTAACACCATGTTTCCTGATGATATCTCCCATGGGTAACATGTAAAGCGTGAAAAGCAATGGTCCTAGTACTGAGCATTGTGGGACTTCATACTGCACTTGTGATCGATATGAAACCTCATCATTCACTGCTATCAATTGATGACGGTCAGATAAGTATCATTTGAACCATGCCAATGCATTTCCACTAATGCCAAATCTAGAAATTACATTATTAATTTTCATAATTTTCTTGTTTCTGGAAAACAATATTATGGACAAAGGACTCCTTTTAGCTGGAAGCAACTGTTTGAAGTTAAAACACTTTTTTTTTTCACTTCACAAGTTGTTAATTGATGGACTGGAGTCGTGTGGATTACTTGGGGATTGTTGTGATACTTTTATCATCTGTTATTCTGATGGCACCCATTCACTGCAGAGGATCCATTGGTGGGTAAGTGATGTAAAGCTAAAGTTCTTCAAATCTGTTCTGATGAAGAAACAAACTCACCTACATCTCGGATGGCCTGAGGGTGAGTACATTTTCAGCAAATTTTCTTTTTTGGTTAAACAGATTCTTTAAAGTTTGAAACTAAACTTATCACAGTTGAGGTGTGAAGGCACACCTATAAAGTAATTGCTGATTTTTTTATTTTTAGCTTGCCATTTAAACACCAGTCCAGCTCTATATCATGAATATGATATGCAATGACCCCAAGACCTTGTGACACGGCATTATGCCTTTGTATAAGCATTACATATTTCAAAGTAGGCTTACATACGGACATACACACCATTGCTAATGTTGGACCAAAGCTCTTAAAGGGGTCATATGATGTTGCTAAAAAGAACATAATTTTGTGTATTTGGTGTAATGAAATGTGTTTATGCGGTTTAAAGTAAAAAAAAACCCACATACTTTTTCCACATACTGTACATTATTGTTTCTCCTCTATGCCCCGCCTTTCTGAAACGCGTCCGGCGGCTAGAGTGAGCGGAGGCCGGCGGCTAGAGTGTACGGAGGCCGGCGGGCTTGAGAACGGCGCGGTCGGCGTATTCGACGAAGGAGCGGCCGGCGGGCTTGCGGCAACCACATGTGACGACCCCGGGCTGGACTCCGCTTCGTCCACGGGGAAAGCCGATCCGGCGATCCACAG
>NW_015638568.1:602489-602569 GCF_001515625.1 Sinocyclocheilus rhinocerous
CTCTTCCAGGCAGTCCTCCATAAAATGTGCTGCACACAAATGAATATTTGGGTTGAACTGTTCTGGAGCATCTGGAGCAG
>NW_015638568.1:605494-635978 GCF_001515625.1 Sinocyclocheilus rhinocerous
TGTGGGGGCGTGATAGAACGAGCCGTTTTAGGTAGGCGTGGTTGACTCTTAACTTTTATAAAGAATATCTCTTTGGATTTGAGACTTTAGTCTTTGCAACTTTACAGATCTTCTTTATGCACCAAAAGCTTATAACACTTCAAAGAGAAAGAAAAAATTTAAATGGCATCACATGGCCCCTTTAAATAAGACAAACAATGCCCTTTCAAACCAAGGTCATGGGAAATGAACGAGGGATGAGACTGCATTAATATACACCTATGGCTTATATATATGATCTCACACACACAAACCTGTACTATCTACAGATTCTATATTATACAACTTTCACTTCCTGTTGAGGACACACTGAGGAGCTGTTACATTCTGTGAGTGTAACATGACTCACCAGTACTATTCATACACAATGAATCCATTCTGAGTTGGCTCACAGTAATGAAGCTGAAGGAAATGACAGTGGAAGTAATGTACAGTGACTAATCACCATTAGGGCCACACACACGATTAAAGGATAAATCAAACCCACAAGTTTTCAAATCATATAAAAAATAAAACCGTTAAAGGAAATGTTTCCACAGACACATATCCCAGAAATAATCACTAAAGATCCACTTTTCCATAAAGGGATTAACATTGCTCAAGTATTTACCAATATAAACAAGACTTCGATTCCCGAGAAAACAACAAGCTCTGATGAATCATTTGCTGTTCTTTCTTTTGGACAACTCTAACTTTAGGTGCTGAGAGACACTGAGCATTATCAGCTGTCACTGTGGCGCTCATGCATCCTCAAATAGAGTTATACAGTATATGACAGATACTAGATAGTAGGTAGATTGTTATCTGAAAATCATCAACATATCCCAATTCACTTTGATTACACACAGCCAGATTTTGTAATGATGGTTTTCTGATGGTTTTCAGCTGCTAATCTGGTTTGCATTACAGCTAGTGGATGCCGTTTAGCCAGAGGCTGAATCATTGTGTTTTGCCTATAAAAATCAAGCCAGGTTATTTCCAGTGTTTCCAAAGCCCATTTTAAGACCTTGTAGTATGTATAAACGTAACCAAACCTCATCAAACTATCACCCTGGAACCAATAGAACATTAGCACTGACTTAAAGAGAGCAGGTGAATCAGAGTGTAAGAACACCAGCAAGCTTCCCTGGTGTTGTCACTCAGTGAAATTGTCTTAATCCTGTTCTTTCCCTTCCATTAGTGAGAAGAGACACATGGCATCTCTCCTTTAATGGAATGGACAGAGAGGTCATCATCACTGACAAAGATGCACAATAAAACACACTCCAGGCAACAGATAATGTCAGTCCAATTGTATAATAAATAAATTAGCTTGGATTAAGGGTTTCAGTAATTTTATACTGTTTTCCATTAAATCCAGCTCAGAGACACTAGTACTAAACTTTTACTAAACTAGACCGCATACAAACTTAGTTTTGTGGGAAATTTCAGCCTTAGCCATCTTTTTTTTTCTTTCAGTATTTGCATACTGAATTGCACATTTAGTTCTGAATTTATGTACTTCTGCTATTGATTTATGACAGGAATAATTATTTACTGTCCACTAGTGGCTATCAAAAGGAAAGTACCAACAAAAAACCTCGAACTAAAGGTTGGAATACACTACATGAATTTTGTCCAGATTTTTGCCAATATTTGTAGTCTGGACCGAGTCAGCGCTATATGCCAAAAGTCAGAGCCAATCTGAGGATTTTAAGCAGACGGAGCTGACAGATTTGAAGGAAAGTCACAGTATATGATGGACACAGACTACAGTGTTTTAGTATCAGACAATAATTCTATCTGATCAGAGGATATTCACATGTTTGATATTCTTAGCGTTTTTAAAAACACAATTTGTTTTAATTTGTCATGCGTCTATTAATAGTAATTGTGTTCGGAATGACTTGAAAGTGTGGTAGTGTGTGATCCTCAATGTATAGTGCCTGTTTTTCTCCTCTGTAAACATTTACAAAGTCGGCAAGTGTATGTTGCCTAGTGTTTCAAAACCTGATTAGATTTTAAAGTTTGTGTAGTGTTTTCCAGCATTAATGCATGACTCATCATATTAGAAGACAAAAAAATGGGAACAAATGAGCAAGATAATTCTTGTGATATGAAGACCCAGAAACAGCATTATAAATATAGTTCACCCAAAAATGAAAATACTGTCATCAATTACTCACCCTTGTCACCCAAAACCCGTATGACTTTCTTTTGTCTGTGGAACAAAACAAACAAACCAAAACAAAAAAAACGTTGTTTTGAAGAACATCTTAGTCACTCTCGACAAAATTATTGAAAAATAATGTTTCTCAATCTCCAGAAAAAGAAATACAAATACATAATACATTTCAGAAATGTGGTCCATACAACTTGTGCTCTATATTACAAACTTTAACATGCCACTTGAGGTGAATATCATCAGTATATAACACCTTGACCTTTGTACTACTCCAGTGTATTGCTTAAGAAGACTTGGAATATGGTGCATCACATGTATGACACTTGTATGGTTTTAATAGCATTGTAAAAGAATTGTAAATAATGTCTTTAAAGATCCTGCATGTGTAGCATGTGCCTGTCACAATTATTTAGTGAACTCAGTACAGAGGTTAATGATTTATTTTGGTGTCCTGGTGTCAACTGAATAAACACAATCAGGCACAAAAGCCAGACATGAAGACACACGGACCCAGAATTTTATGCAATATAACAGGAACTACACATAAATATCTTAAAAATCAAAACTCACTAGGGATAAAAAATAAAAAAACCTATTGGAACATGTTTGTAACACAACAGCAGCATCACAAGTCACAAGCACAGTTCAAAAGGACATGTGTGACCCACACTAACTCGAAACCAAGGTTGCCTCTAGGTCCATCTAGGGGTCTATTCAACAACAAAATGCAGAATGTGTTTCACACATTAACACTGTCAAGTTGTTTCTCATGTTCTCCTGTCACCCTCAGCCTGTTTTTGGGATATTGAATTACTTTGTTCTTTGCCTCCTAAAAGGAATATTTGAATGTAAATGTATAATTTGAGGCTAGCTTGTTTGGTAGTTTGCTTTGGGAGTACCTGGTTAAATAAAAACATAAAAGTTAATCTTAAGCGCAGTGCTGGATGTGACTGAGGCTCAAATAAAAATTGGGAAAATGGTTTAAATATGTAAAATATTGTCAAACACAAAAAAGATTCCAAAATAGTATTTGGGGTCAGGACGAAATCTGTGCATAAGTTTATTTTATCCAATTTATTTAATTTTATTTTATTTATTTATTTTTGTTTACTTTGTCTCTTATATGAGATCAAATCTAAAAACAGAATACTGCATTATTTTCAGTGTAGAATCGGGTGTGGCAGGAAGTCAGGTACACTTAACAACAAATGTTACAATAGTTAATGATTCATTTGAATTCTATTGTTTATAATTTACTTATAAAAAACATCAGCGAAGTATGAGATCATTTGTATTTGTATGTTTTCTCAGAGGGGAAAACACTGCTCCAGACTGTTTAAATATGTCTGTTCCTCTGAATGCACACGTATCAGCTTGTTTCCTGGTAAATGAGAATTACATATTCATTGATATTAACTTTTTTTTTTTTTATGTGGCGAAATCCAGAAATTCGGCACATCTCCTCACTTTGGGAAACCAAGAACATTTGTGACCTGCTACTTAACGACAGACACATTCCTGTACCTCAAAACAGATGGAGGAGAGAAGAAACAGATGAGGGAGAAATGACTATATTCTCGTGGGTCCCCTTCAGTTTTGCTGTAAGACTGTGAGTTTCAGTAGTAGGATATCTAAGACAGGAACAAATGAACTAAAATCCCTCTCAGGGTTTATGCTGATCAAATTAGTATTAGTATTTTAGTATTATAGAAATGATTACTTATTATAACTACTTTTATCATTTATAATATAAATATACATTATTAGAAAATAATTATTATAAATGTCCCAAACTCTACTGTCCAATAATAAAAGACCTCCAACAAAAAACAAACAAATAAATAATAACTAATAGCTGAGTAACAACACAAGTAAATGTTTAATATTGTCAGGATGTCAGAACACAGCATGTTTGAAACATGTTTCGTCATTGTTTGCTTCTCTTAATTTAGCCAGCATATGCTCTTGTTTTGTTCCCTGACTTACAAACATCTGTGAGTGAAATCGAAAGGCCGTAACTGAAGTGACTCTGAAGTGGGCAAACATAAGGAGAGCACAATTCCACAGAAGAGTCAATGCCTCAGAAGACAAACAACACACACGCTCAGTGACTCAATATCTCACACCTATTTATAGACGCACAGTGCAAAACCTAATGTCCCTCTAAAAATCAGAGAGAATTGTTGCTGAAATGATGTTCCAGGATCAACAAGGATACTGATCCAGGAACAATGCCTGTTTAGGCAAATCATTTTAAATGTTGTGTCTACACCAGCTGAGGCCATATTGCTAACCAAAGAGTATATCTCGTGCCAGACCTTCTCATGGAGGGCCACTTTTCTGCAGACTTTAGCTCCAACCCTAATTAAACGCACCTGAACCTGAGCTAATCAAGGTCTTCAGACTCGCTAGAAACGTCTGGGCGAGTGTGTTGGAGCTACAATCTGCAGGACGTTAGCACTCTAAGAGGAGGATTGGACACCCTGCTCTAAGAACTTCAACTTGAGGTAAAAAAAAAACCCAACCTTGATAAACTTGATACACTGTTTTTGCAATAATTGTTTATTATGATTTAAAATAACTTTTCTATTTTAATATATTTTAAAATGTAATTTATTCCTGTGATGGCAAAAAGCTGAACATTCAGACATGTTTTACTGTGATCGGTGTTGAAAACTTTTTTTTTTTTAGGATTTTTTGAAGAAAATGGGAGTAGTTTTGATATAAATAGCAGTTTAAAGAGGAAACAATGAACCCTTTTTTGACATACCCTTCAGCTTTGGCATGAAATCTCTGAATCAAAATTGTTATTGAAACCCTAAATCACATTATTTTTAAGAGGAGAGGTTTAGATTTCAGGTCAAGCATCTAAAATAGAGATATCAGCATTTGGACAGTAACAGGACCCAAAAGAATCTGACAACTAAGGGAGTCCAAATCTAATCTAACCTAAATTCCTAGCAACTACATTCCAAAGCAGTCATTCAATCCAATTTTGTCTAAAAGAGGGACGAATCAAAATGCCAGGTCCTTTGTCTCTAGCATGAGACTGGTTCAACTATTATTATGGTCAGAACTAAACAGGTTCCTCATTTACACCCTGCTTTATGCCCTAAAAGTCACTCATAGGTAAACAACTGTTAAACACGACAAGAGAAGTTTTTGAAGGAAATGAGCGTCCCTGAACAAAATACAGCGGCATGACATTGTAAAAATGAAAAGCACAAGCATCTCAATTCCTGGAGCACTGGCCATATGTGAAGATGCTGGAGAACCGATCTTGTGTGAGAGCCTTTAAAGTAATAATAGACTTTTGATTAACAAATATTGATATAACAAATATAGATTCTACAGCGTATAATACTTCAGCTTCATTCGACGCACCAAAAGATAAACTGCAGTGCTTTACAATTATAGGACAGGAAGAGCTAAATAAACTTATCACTGCATCTAAACCAACAACATGCCTGTTAGATCCTGTACCCACTAAATTACTGAAAGAATTGTTACCTGTAGCAGAAGAACCGCTTCTCAATATTAACTCGTCGTTGTCTTTAGGTCACGTCCTCAGAATCTTAAACAAAATGGTTTGGTCAATAAGTTGATGCTAAAGCAATTCAGAATAGACAAGGTATTATTTATGGCCATATTGTAGAAGACTGGTGGAGATTTACCACACAAACAGTGTTAACTAAGAGTAAAATGTGGAGTGATTGAGTGGCTAGGTGGATGGAGATGGATGGCTCAATGATAACCCCCACTGCCCATTGGCTTTGTGGGGGCCAGTGCTATTAGCATGTCCATGTAACAATAAATTGCCAATCCCACACACGCACACAAACTCAAGCACACCCTCAGTGCTTCACAGCAATGATAGATGGGCCCCTTCAGGCCTGTGTAGGAACTGGGGTGTGTGTTGCTGTCAGTGTTCAAATTATACCCGAGCCCCTCCCAAAATCCCTCCCAAACACCTTGACTGAAGGGGAGGACACACAGAGAGCGCACAGAGGAAGCCAGTTTTGTTTCGGTAACCTTTGACTCCCGGAGCCCATCAATAACCTCCCAGCAGCACTGAGAGAGGGAGGGTGGGCTGCCATCCATCTTCATTGGAGGAGAGGAGAACGTGCGCTCGCTGTCTCTCCTCTCTTCCCTTATCACTCCATCTTCTCCCACACTCTCACTTCACTTTCACTGAAAACCTTTTGTCTTGTCAGTTCTCTCACTTTTAACAACCGGGTTGTCTCCTGTGAATCTCGATGTTGATGTACAGGAAATCAAATATACAAATTGTCAGGTTGAGATTTTCCCCTCAACTGAAATTAACCGAAGCAACTGACAGTGCATCCGATTTCTGCTTCTAAAATATTTTTAGAACAATCCACTAAAAACTGACCAAGGCTGTATTTATTTGATCAAATAGTAAAAATGTGAAATATTATTGCAATTTAAATGACAATATATTCAATTAGAAAACCAAAACAACTTTATTGTAATATACTCCTGGGATGGCAATGCTGAACATTTCAGCAGCCATTATTCCAGACTTTATATGATGCTCAAGAAACATTTATTATCAGTGTTAAAAACAGTTGTGGAGACTAAGATTTCGAAATTGAACTCTTTTGTAGCATTTTAAATGATTCAAAACTTTTGAATGGTGTATATACACGTTACATGCAAATCAATACAACAACAATGCAAGGGGAAATAAATAAATAAATATATATATATATATATATACTGTATATATGTGTGTGTGTGTATATATATATATATATATATATTTGGAGTAATCTTGATGTCATTACACCAAAACCAGGGGAACGGACAACAATAGGTTTTGATGTACATAAACCACTTTACAATTCCCTAATTAAAGTGTAGACATTTATATGACACATTGCTTATTTATTACACATAATGAGTCTGATTTTTACACTGGGGTTCAGCAATCTCAATGCAAAAATAAGTATGTTGTCAACATCAAATACATCTTTGATCAGTTTGCTAAGTGATTGTTGGTCACTGTTCTGGTAGTGAACAGATAAACTGTGGCATAAAGAGAAAGAGTCAGACTGAGATTAGTTCACAGATCACCATATTTCCATAATCAGTCAGATATGAAGCCGTGGCAGACACTATGCAAACATCCCACCACTGTTCTTCCCTCTTCTGCTTTTTCATCTGACCCATTTGCAAACACACTCACAGATTTTAACAATATCTTACATAAAGGCATATAAACATGCAGGTTATTTTTAACTCTCTTCTGTAAGAGACAAAGATCAATGGGTGACATGCTATCAGTCTTCGCCATCGCTGGCAATCTGCTTTTATGCGTTTCATTTTTTTTCTTCCTTTTCTGTTCTGGGCAAATGTTTATTCTATGCTTCTCTGCACGCTATGTTGTCTCTCTGGATATTGAGACAGTAGTGAGATAGTGACCTCACTTTTAATAGATACATTCAATGTCTTTGCTAATGGAGGAGTTAGTAAAATAAATATTTCTAGAGTGAATTCATTATCAGATGGCAAAAATGCTAAATGACATTGCACCTCCATTCATCTTGGGTTGATATCAAGATTTTAACATTTTGACCATATTCTAAAGCAATACTGAAATTTCCAGAGTGGTGTCTGTAAACACAAGGTCTGCCAATGTTTGGATACCTAACAAACACAAGCATATACAGTATGATATTCCCACGTTTGCTAATAGAAAAGATCTACATGATCTCTTAACACGTCCTGACAAAAAAAATTACTGAAATTGCCGACTAATTTTATGTATGTGGAAAATAAAATTATGTGCAACATATTTACTTAATGGGAATTTTCTACTTTACAACAAACAAGCAAAAAGCAAACATATGTAAAACCCTGGACCTCTCAGCATCTGAATATACTAGTTATATACAGCGCTAACAACGTGGTAATAAGCAGTTCTATGTTATAATTATTGAATACACATGTAGTTCATTAGTATTTCCCAGTACTTGCATAAAAATGTAAAAACTATTTCTAATAATGACTCTACACTGCCAATTATTCCTTAAAGGGGTCCTATTATGCTCTTTTACAAAGTCTTGATTTTGTTTTGGGGTGTACTAGAACATGCTCTCATGCTTGGTGGTTCGAAAAACATATTATTTTTCACATAATTTACATTATTAAAATACCTTTCTCCCCAGCCTGGCACAAACGGCTCGATTAGTTCCTGCTTTGATGAAGGTCCGCCTTCCGAAAAACAAAATGTGTTGTGATTGGTTAGCTGTCCCAGTGCGTTGTGATTGGCGAACAGCTTAGACGGTGTTTCAGTACTGCCCCGCCCCTTGCTCCGTCTTTCAACAAAAACTTTTGGGCGAATCCGGCACTGTACTCCCTCATGTTGTGGAAGCTGTCCTCAGTAAAATGTGCAGCACACAATAGCAAATTGGGGTTATAATGCTCAGGAACAGAGTTAAAAAATAAATTGCAACCACCGTTTCCTGACATCATCCACTTTCGGAAGCCCAAACAAAGAAGTTTGGGCACGGAGGTGAAAAAAAACAGCATTTCAGGCGGTTTCACACCGGACGAGAAGCGCAGCATCGCGCCACGTCTTTAAAATTCAAATACATTATTTTCTATGAGTGTAGGCACACCGGCGGCGCCGGTCGAAAAAAGTGAAAAAGCATAATAGGACCCCTTTAATTATTCCTTAATTGTGCATGCAGAAGAGCATGATCCGTAATTAAGACATTTTCTCAGTCACACATTATTAGTTTCATCCTGATGTGTTTTTGTAGCACTACCCGGGAGATCACAACATCTGTTGAAGCAAGAGATACATCTGTTTCTGGCAGATCATCCGTCTTCTTTGTAATGGCCTGTTAGAGGACATAGGACAATCTTTTTGTTCTGCTAAAAACAACATGCAAATGTGAAGCCTGATCTTGATCTCGGTCGTCTCTTTCATTCTCTCCAACACACGGACAAAACTCAAAACTTTAACCAAACATAAAGTATATGAAACAATGTACTGTAATACAGTTAATGCATCCCTGTTGGGAAAAAACTCTTACTGTCCATCACCTTTTTGAATACAGGTACAGGTACATTTAAATTTGATAAGAAGATATGTGCTGTGGTTAGGTCTTGTTTCTATCATCTTCGTCTTTTAGCAAAGGTTAAGCCCTTTTTGTCTGGTAAGAATTTCGAAACCGTCATGCATGCATTTGTAACATCTATTGTAACTCTTTGTACATTGGTGCTTCTCAGACATGTCACACGCCTACAGTTAGTTCAAAATGCCGCAGCCTGGCTCCTCAAAGCGTAAAAGTGATCATATCACACCGGTTCTGACTTCACTTCATTGGCTACCGGTCAAATACAGAATTGATTTCAGTTTTGTTATTTGTTTTTAAGTCTTTGCGGAACCAGGCAGCTTTTCTCCTGTTTTATATATGTGTATAAGTGTATGTATATATGTGTGTGTGTGTGTATATATATATATATATATATATATATATATATTTGTTTTTTTTAGGCTTGTCATTATTGTCCGTTTCTTTTAGCCTTGTAAAGCACTTTGGTTTTTAAATGTGCTATACAAATAAACTTGTATTGTATATTTTTGTACCATATGTGAGTTATTTTATGTCAGGCTTAAAATGCTATACTCAGCTTTATAAAATATGGAGGTCCCTGCTCCTTTTCTCTATCCTTTGAGTAGTCCTTAGCTTGGAAAGGGTTAAATAACAGAATCAATCAGTGAATGTGACTTCAAGTCATCTTGAACTCACACAGGATGTGAAGTCACCGTTGTCTGTGGACGTTTAGCATAAAATTACAGCCTATTGAAGTGTTACAGAAAACTTTCCAAGAGGACTGCATCACCAAATTCCCTCACCATGGGTTATATGACAAAAGTATAAATCATTCAACAAGTCCTTTATCTTGGGCCGTAAGAAGAAACAATTAATCTTCAGTTTTACATTTGGCTCAACAGGGCCGTAACTGCCAGAACTTCCGAACTTCGCCATCGGTCCTGGGGCGTGAGGGAGGGAGACGGGCACTGAGATGGGCAGTAGGAGGCAGGATTCATCATCCGGTTATAAGCTGGCACTGCTCGGTTCCTGAACCCCAACAAAAAGCCTGTCGCGCTCAAGTGAGCCCCAAAAGATTTGTTTTGCCCGACTCTCTCAAAACATGTGGGAGACCAACAGACCCGGAGGGCCACGGTGTCTCGTCTGAGAGAATGAAGAAGCGGAAAAGGGAAATGTGTTTGTGTTGTGGTCACAGCTCAGTAACGTTCTCCACACAGACATAAATGGCGGTGGCAGGGGGCATCTCTCGCTGCATGATGGGACAGTGATTGCACAAAATTGGATAAGGCAGGTTTTGTGTCACAATGAAAAGGCGGAAGATGGAGTAAGATAGAGTGGGAGGGAAGAGTGGTGTACATCAAGTGGTTTTAGGTCATCTAAGGTCTCATCAAAAATCATTGACCACTGTAATGCTCCACCGCACTGCTTTCATATTTCATATATCAAGCATCTTATGACACTATTTGACTGAGAAGGATTTCATTGAATCACAGAAAAACTGGTAAGATGCAAGTATAAATCATTTTGTCCAAAATATCTACAAAATGTATATATTCATACTGTACCTTACTACAAAAGTTCTATCACTGTTAAGTCAAACTAAGTGACCTAAGTTTTTAAACATTTTAAGGCTATCAGAGCCACTGACCTGTGGTTAGTGCACATCTGGACAAGTGTTATTATTGTTAACTAAAACTAAAAAAAAAATGTTAATTGAAATAAAGCTGACAGAAAGTAAAATTAAGTATTAAATCATGCTGTCTTGGCAACTAACTAAAATAAAATAAGTTGAAGTTGAAGTAATAAAATTACTAAAATTGAAACAAATATAAATTAAAGGTAAACAGAAATATATATATAAAAAAAGCCAAAATCACAAAAAACACTCAAAATTAAAATTAAAACCTTAAAAAAATAAAATGTTAATAAATACTATAATAGCATTCAAATAATACAAAAATCAATCAATCAGTCAAATCTCATGACCCTGTTCCCAAACTGAAAGTAAAATGCTGTTAAAATTACAATTCAGATGCAAAATAAAAATACACATTCTTGATTTATTACTTATTTGTTGGCATTTGCTGAATTTATTAGTATTGTAATATTCATTAGTGGTTTAATATAACAATCTGTACAGTGCGTCTCTCTCGAGTCATTACTGTTCTCTACAATCAGAGCTGTCTGCTAAGGCTGAATGTTCTCATGCGTGCTCGCTTTTACACGCCAACTCATGTCCATTCCCTGGTCATATGTCCAAGACCAGGTGCTGTGCGGGGAAAAACTGTTAATTATTGGCATGAAAAAAAGTCAAGGCGCAAACAGAAAGAGCTGAATCCAGAAAACAGCCTAAAAAAATAAGACATGACGCTCATTCTGTCCCTAAAAATGAAGAATTCCCTTTATAGTTTAATGGTTTTGCATCCATTGTAAGGGACAGGCTTCAAACACACTTTTGTGCCAGTAAAAATAGAAATGAAAGAAAAAGAAAACTCCCTTTAAACACAACAATCTCTGCTCCCTAAAACTCAATTTGAAAAGAAATACACAATATTGCACCCTCATTCCTATCAGAGAAAATATCAAAGTTATGGGAAGACGACACTGCTTAAATACTTTAAAGCAATTTATATTAGTTTTAATGTACAGTGGTGTACATAAACTCACATGACTGTATAAATGTGCTGACATTAGCCCGCTCTTGTAATTCTCTATCTCTATGCCATTATAATAGAAGGTTCCCCTACCTTACACATCCTCAGTCAGTTTTGGCATTGAATGCTGGCTGATATATTTGCAATTAATGAATACAAGAGACAAAAGCCTCTATTCTGCATATCTGATGTCCAATCAGCAAACGCAAAACCTTAATCTTAACCTGGTCATTTTCATGACAATAGTAAACTAATCTTCTTCAAATCTGCCACACAGCTGTTGTTCTTTTAAGGTATTAAGCTATAATCTATGTCTTGGCTGTAACAGACTAAAGCTGAAGTATGCCTAGCATACAATTACTACACATAAAAGATTTAACAAGAGCAGTAACTAGATTCCCTGTATTGAGAACTCAGTAAATCTTCACTCATTATGATCAGCACTCAAATGAACCCTTGACCCCTCTGTGAGAATATTAATTTATATTCTCACACCTATTAAAGGGATAGTTCATCCAAAATGATCATTCTGTCATCATTTATCCTGTATGAAATTTTCTTCTGTAGAACACAAAAGAAAATCTGTAAAAAAAAAAAAATGTAGGTAACCAAATAGTTTTGGTTATCATTGACTTCCATTGTATGGACAAACTAAATAGTGACATTTCTTAAAATATAGTCTTTTGTGTTCCACAGAAGAAAGAAAGTCATACAGGTTTGGAATGAAAGAAGGGTGAGTAAATGATCATTTTTAGGGGAACTATCCCTTTAAATTTGATATGTTAGAAATGATGACGGCAATATTCAAGTTTAGTTAGTGTTCCAATTTCCTTTAACTTTGCAGCAATTTAAGTAATATCCACATTACAGAGTAACTATTTGTCAAATTCAAAATGAGAGAAATAATACTTTAGAACTATTGTAAAGGCCATTCAAATTGTGTGACAGGAGAACAGTCCTTTTGACACCCAATACAAGACAATAAAAGGCAACCGAAACCTGTTTTAAAGAGCAATATGTGATTTGTTTTGTCCTTATTGTGTTCAGGTAGTCACATAGGAAGACATGGATACCATATCACAAGGGCACGGGATGGTTTAGCAGGCGCACCTTTCAGAGAGGTGCGTCTATATATGTGCATGATAGTGCAGGTGTCTGTGTGGGAAAAGAACAATACGTCCGACTATTGGAGGTGTGCAAGCGCAGTCTGGTGGCAACTTATCAAGACGTGGGGCCGTGTGCTGATGCGATGGCTTTCTCAGGCCTGGTTGGTGGCGATGAGATTTCTCAGCTGCTTGACGACAGTGTCTATGAGCTTTTGCTTGTCCCGTTCATTTTTACGGAACTGAGCAAACATGTTGTTCTTGCGGCTGGTGTCCTTCATCCTGCACACAATGAATGAAGCATATGAGATCATTAGATTACAAAACCAGAAAAAAAATGAATTGGTTTCTTCCACTTGGACACTCTAGACTTTCATGTATCCTCAGAATTAAATGCTCGTTGCAGTAACGCAGAACAAAGAGAGACCAAACAGAGAATGAAAGAGTAGCATTGTTTCACTAAAGCTTAACCAATCCAAACTCATCATTTATAAGACCTTAAATGAATATGAAACAAGGGGGCCACTTAACCTAATGTCATGACAGTCACAGAGTGCTGCACCACTAAAGAGCTTGAGGAAGGGCACAGACTTTAACTGAGACTACCACTGTGTGGTTAAGAAAGGCGCTCCATATGGTGTGCCATGCAGGAGCCTTGGAGCAGTCCTGCATGGAGGTTCTAATGAACTTGCTCACTTTCCTGCCACTTGTGCCAAATGCTTCTTCTCAGTAGCCAGGAGATCACTGAGCCAATGCCTGCACATTCCTCTCATTCGCAACCAGACAAATCGTGGTCAAGCTCTCGGAGTTTGACAAAATACTGAAGTGACCCATCATCAAGGCATTGAAAAAAATAAATAAATAAATGTAAAAGAAAAACACATTAGTCTATACTCCTCAGCCTGAAAATTGAAAGGGGGAATATTATGGAAAATAGTATTTTCCTTGCTCATTTTAAACTGAAAATTAGCAAGATTTTTAAGATAATTGTCAACAAAAACACTACCGTTCGAAAGTATGGGGTTGTTAATTTTTTTTTTTTTAACGATTCTGAAAGAAGTCTCTTATACTTACCAAGGCTTCATTTATTTGATCACTGCAAAATAGTAATATTGCGAAACATTATTCTTTAATATTGCAAAATAAATCTTTTGTAACATCTTTCGTAATAGAAATCTTTATTTAAATGGTTAGTTCACCCAAAAATGAAAATTAACCTGTGTTTTACTCACCCTCGAAGCATCCTAGGTGTATGTGACTTTCTTCTTTCAGACGAATCCAATCGGAGGTATATTAAAAATGGTCCTGGCCCCTCCAAGCCTTACAATGGGGATAAGCGGGTGTTTGTTGTCAACAGTTCAGAAGACGTGAAAAAGTGCACGCATCCATAATCAAACGTCCCTCACATGGCTCCGTGGCGTGAATAAAGGCCTCCTGTAGCGAATCCATGCATTTTTGTAAGATAAATATCCATATTTCAAATGTAATAAACACTTTTTTCTCACTTCCACTGACTGTGGCACGCGGAAGACATGCAGACGGATGACGTAGGACGTAGGTGTTGTGCGAGCGCCTCTGAGAAATGCAGGAGCAAAGGAAACAATGTTTCCTTACTTTAGCAAAGGAAAACCAGTCTCCTCTTGGCTTATATCGAAATCCTCCGACATTCTTCTTTACAAATCTTCGTTTTGTGCTTCTAATTCGTGACCGGCATTTTGTTTTGTTCTCTCTCCACGCTCGTCACTAATCATGCAACGCCGACGTCCTACGTCATCTGTCGGAACACCTTCCGCATATGACAGAATACCGGAAGTGAGAGAAAAGTGTTTATTACGTTTAAAATATGGATATTTATCTTACAAAAACGCATGGATTCGCTACAAGAGGCCTTTTTTTCATCCCCCGGAGCCGTGTGAGGCACGTTTTATTACGGATGCGCGCACTGTATTTCACGTCTTCTGAACTGTTGACAACCGAACACCCACTTACCCCCATTGTAAGGCTTGGAGGAGCCAGGACAATTTTTAATATAACTTCGTTTGGATTCGTCTGAAAGAAGAAAGTCACATACACCTAGGATGCTTCGAGGATGAGTAAAACGCAGGCTAATTTTCATTTTTGGGTGAACTAAACCTTTAACATTGTCTTAGTCACTTTTGATCAAATTAATGTGTTCTTTCAGAATAAAAGTATTAATTTCCTTTAAAAAAAACTTCCTGATCCTAAACTGTACATATATAATTTTTTAAAGGTACAGTAGCAAAAAAAAAAAAAAAAGGGTCAGACATTAGGTAGAACGGGGCAAAACTAAACTTTGTTGCAAGAAACCATTTAATTAACATTTACAAACTTCAGGGAAACCATAAAATACTACAAAGTCTAGAATATGGTCCTTATGAACACAATTCAAGTTACAAATATTGTTAAAGAGTCGATCTGTTACGGAAGCAATTTCATTATCACCACCAGGAACAAATCCACTCGCTCTACATCTATCAACTCTTCCTGCGTGTCTATTTCGCTAGAAGTATTAGACAAGATATCCATCGCCACGGACACATGACTGTACTGCCATAGTGATATGCATCACTGCTTTATTACAGAGAGCCACCTGTGATTACCATGGTGATAAGAACCACCACCACCTAGTGCGGAATTCTTGCTTTGCTGAGCATAAGAGTTTGTATCTTGCTTCTGGAGTTCAACAAGGTGGACAGAGTATTAGAAAAGTGACGCTCAACTGGTTCTGCTTCAGGCAAGGATTTTACATCGGAGATGTAAAATCCTACCGACCCAACACAGAAGCAAAACTGTTTACTGTAAACTAAAATTATTAACACAAGACAGACCTATCTTTATAGTTTGAGTGTCTGGGTTTAAAATGTTTCTTGAATTTTGATGGTTTAATGCTCTTGGTTGGCGATAATTCATTGCACAAAACATACTGTGGTCGGCACAAACCACGTTTATTCTCGCTGCAAGTGAATTTTCGTATTTTCTTCTACCTTGTGTAGATGAGGACACAGGCCTAATGTGGACAGATGCTACGGCGAACTAGGAGTGCCACTTAAAAATTGTCAATTGTCAATGTATTAATGTAATGTAATCACTTTTGGATCTGACAAATAAATTGACACTCACAACAGTCATTAATTTTTGTTTAAAAATAATAAAAGTAGTAAAAACTAAATTGATCAATCATCTTAAATGCAACAATTAAATTGCATTTTTTAAGCATTTATAAAACCATATCCAAACCATATTTTGTGTCCCTCACACTGACGTTAACATGCATTTTGTTGTTTACATTTAGCATTTTCTCCCCGGCAACATGTATGTACATCTGAAAATGATTCAACGTTTTGTTATGACTGTTAGGAGTTTGGTGCATTTCTATACAATATTTTTCTTATTCTACATTTTTTCTTGTTCTGAATGTTAGAAAATTGGATATGCAACAGTACCCTTGAAATATTGGCTATCCCTGCAATGAGGTGATACACAATCACATCACTGCTGGTCCGACTTCACTTCCTCAGTTTGGATGCTTACTCCACTAAGAAACAATCAAGATTTTACTGGATGAGTTTTTTAAAACAAACTAAAACTCATGTTCTTACATTTAATCTTCCTTTCCCCCCTCTAAACAACTAAAATCCTTGTCTTTTCAAGTACACTCCAATAAAGGAAAGCTTTTCTCCTCAACGAGCCAGTCGTGCTCTGATTCCAGACACACACAGTATTCGTGTTTAGTGGTGTGCTAACCCTGGCCGGGCTAAATAATACAGATCACTTTCACAGAGACAGAGAGGCAAGAGGGTAAGGCTGAGGTAAGTGCAGCTCTAATGAGATCAGGCAGGTGTGTGTGTGTGTGTGTGTGTGTGTGTGGTTGTGTAATGCCAATCCACTGCTGCTTTATATCACAGATACAAGAGGACAGCCAGAGAAGGGAAGGAGGGAGGCAAAGAAAAAGAGTGACAGAGGAAAGCAGAAGTGATCGAAGTCTAGCAAATGCACACATACACAACACTGAGGAATGCATACATTCTTCAAACACGTAAGGAGTTTTAATGACAGCATGCAAAACACTGACATTAACACTCACTCTTGTATGTAATGTACAGCAAAAGTCATAATGTGAACCAAACCTTACAAACTTAACACACTGAACATGTGAGTGAATATTAAAAAAAAATGTTAAGAAAGGTCCAGGTCGTATTTCACTCCAAAAAACTGAAAATATAAATAATATATTTTTTTTTTTTGTGTGTGTGTGTGTGTGTTTGTATGTATTGTGTATTTATATGATGATTGATAAATATGTTATCATTAATATACACTGGGCAAAGATATAATTTTTTTTAAATGCAAAGTACATTATTAAAGAACATTGTAATTGTAAGTATCAGTATTGTTATATTATCATCATGGTAGTATTATTGTACTTAATTTTGTAGTATAAAAATGATAAAAAAAAGATTTTATATTTTATTTACAAAATTAGATTTGAATTCTATAAATATTAATCATTGTATCTGGACAGATTGTTTTTCATTACTGTATTACAAGAGTGAGATTTTTAGTATTTTTAGTATTTTAGAGATTTTTAGTTTATTTATAATAATGACAATTTAGGTATATGCTTAACTGCCATAAAAATAATGTCACAATACTAAAACCATAAAAAGGGTTAATTTCCTCTATTTAAAATATTGTTTCTTTTCCTTCTTTTTCAGGGTGAAATACAACTTGGACATTTAATGAAAATTACCCATGTAAAAGAGCACTCTCATCACATAAATACCAAATGCAGAGTACTTACGACCGAGAAATCCTGCTCATGAGTAACAGATGAGAGATGAGAGAAAAAAAAAATGGTTTGCATCTGATCTGATGTCTTGACGTAAGTGCATGTGGTTTGATGAGCGAGGAGAAGAGCGTGACACAAGTGTGAGACTCACTTCTCTATGAGGGCCAGAGCCGTGTGAGGATTGACTCTCAGGTACTTGCAGGTGGGTCGGCCGTAGTCAGCCAGATACGTGGACCAGTCCCACTGAGTGAAGAGATCCAGTAACTAAACAGAGGACAGTGGTGGTGCAGGGAAGAAAAGACAAAGAGAGATCATTAAAGTTCATTAAACACCATAGCTGGCCCTTGTTAGATCAGGCTAGTTCACTTCTCCCAATGTTACATAAGTGAGCAGGGCCCCTTAAATGAGATTATAGAGGAGACACAGAGGAAAGCAACATGACAAAGCAGGGGATTAGAGGAGAATGGAGGGAGGTTAAAGAGAGAACAGCCATTTACACTCTTTCACCCGGACCTGACCCGATAAATGGGCCGGTAATGACCCGGCCAGCTACTGACCTTGCTGGAGCCTGGCCAAAAATGCACCCCTCAGCACTGGCTCAATAAACAACAGAGCACATTCCTCCCTCCCAAACAAACCCACTCGCACAAACACACACATTTAGACGCAGATTCAGTGCTGGGAACGCAAACAAACACAATCAAACATGTCATCAAACTAGCAAACAGAAAAAAGGAAAATGACTACACAAAAGTCTCTGTATTCAATCGTAAAGACACATCAATGGACGCAAAAAAATGTGTGCCTATGTGTGCATGAGGAAAATACATCCATGACAGCAAGACATGGCTATAAGTATGTGAAATTCACTGCAGGTTTTTGTATAGTCAAACAGTCTTTAGCTGTCTTTCCAAGAATACATTGAAAATTCTAGGATTAAATACATATCACATATCGCCTCTGTCTTTCAGCACAACCACACAAAGCTGAGGACAACTGAAGTATGATTGATTTTTATACATCTAAGACGAAGCCAAGCTAAAATTTTATTATCTAGGTCTGTTAAGTGAAATAGCAAAATTTCATGACCTGCTAAACTGTGATCACATTAGTGAAATTTTGCGGGCAAAAAGGTCCATTATCAATACTGTACAGTATCAATGTATGAAGCACAGCTCACACAAAAGTCACTTCCAAACTAAGGAGCTTTCTGTTGGTCATTATGGAAAATTCTTTCGCTTTTTAATGGGAAATTCACGATTGCGTGGATTCCTATTGAAATGCCCGGATTTCGCCCATGAAAACAATTGTAAATTTGACCAAATAACAGTAAAAGTTTAGTTCACTTTAGTTCATAATAAAATAATGGACTGGTACCATTTCAGACTAAAGCATTTAAATAAGCACTTATTATTTAGGTCCATCTGAAACAAGTTTAACCACCCGCTCTTCAAACCACGAGCACACACCCTGTGCGATGGCAGATAAGCACCTGCGTAAGATAAGTGATTTTTGGATTTGCATTCATAACTTGTTTGTTCCTTTCTTTGCTCTTCTTCCCGCTGGCATGGTCTGTACAGACCCACCAAGGCTGAGGAGGAGAGAGAGAGAAAGAAGTCAGGTTTTGCCGCTGTCATTTGTAATATGAATGCACTTGCATTCCACATAGCGCCAGCTAGTGTGTCAAACTCGTCCATGACCCGGGTTTCACCTTTCCCCTCTGCCTCTCCACCCCGCCTTCACCTCTCAATGAACTTCCACTCAGTCTCTCTTTGACCTCAGCGTGACCCCCGATAGTGTTATCAGCCCCTCTCTGAACAAACAGAAGGTCATGCTAGAGAGGAGCTGGGGCATGGGGGCGGGCGGGCGCTGGATTATCACTTCCTCTCATTCTTCTAAAAGAAAGAATGATGGAGAGAAAGGGAGAGAAAAAGAAAACATGACGTTGCACATTGATGTGTTGCTCTCAGTTCCCTCACAGCCTCAGCATCAACCCTGGTTCTCTCTCCGCTCTCGGCCATTTGGATAAGGGCTTATAACAGTTATTCCGACCGTCGTACTTGTTTGTTTGGAACGTGGCAGGAATAGCTATTCTCGTTAATAGCCTGGGGGTGTTGGGAATTAACTGCAGTGTTATTCTTTTCTCCCCTTAGACTTGTTGCTCTTTCTGGCAGCGTTCTGGAAAAACACTGTTTGATTTGCCACTTTACTGTTGCAATAAATCTAAAAATGCTCTGGTGGGGAGCTTGTTATGTAATGATCACATATGCCCTAGTAACCTAGTAGCCACCTACAACGGCTTGTGAATAACCAGCCGATGAAGTACAATTATTCATTACGACTTAATGAGGTCAATGCGAATGAGCTGCTATGTAGAAGAAGGAAAAATAAGATGAGAGGATAACATTCTTTACCTTAAAGTCAATTAGTTTTGTGTTCTGTAGTCACTAATGCTAAAGTGTTTTGTTCTCTTTGTGCCATCACTGCCACTATCACTTCATCCATGCCTTCTCCTCTCACTCCTTTTCTCGTTAGTTCTCCTCTCACCTCTGGCTGCCCTCTGGCTCTCAGCATTGTTTAGTGCATTCTAGAACTGGGCCGACAGCCCCAAAGGCTCACGCAGGCCAAAGTCAGTTGAGCTTGAGCCTGAATAATGATAACATTGATAATATCCAGCACAGAAAAGAGAGATCAGCTTAGTAAAGAAAGCAATAACAATAACCCTCACCTAAAACAACCAGAAAAAGAGGCCAAAGTAAAACTTGTCCTATATTCAGAAGGACCTACTCAGTTATCTGGCAGAGTAGCTTCAGGTTATGTCTTAATAAAAATGTGTTTTAAAAGTCTACTAAACATGGGATGAGTCACAATGGGCTGGTATGCGAGTTTTGATTTGAACCGCAGCAAATGGAGCTCAAGTGCATGGTCGTAAATGTGAATGACGAGCAAATCCGATACAGATATAGCAGCAGTAAACGTCTGCTGGGAGCAAATATGAGCATATGAGATCTGAGAGAAAGATGCCAGCCAAAGAAAAAAAAAGTGAAATCAAGAGGATAATTAAAGAGGATAGGAAGTAGCTTTGTTGGCCTCTTCAAATGACATGTAAACAGTTTTCTCTGATGTACTCAGTAAAAAGAATAAGAATTATCCTAGTTTAAAGGCCTAGCTCACCCAAAAATGAAAATTCTGTCATCAAATACTTTGTCACATTCTTCCTAACCCATAAAACTTCATCTTTGAAGCACAAATGAAGATATTTTTAATGAAACCTGCTGGGAGATTTGTCCCACTATTGGAGTCGATTCCTCCAAAACTTTGATGCTTAAAAAACAAATATTGGATCAATCAACTTCATTGGTTCTTGCGAAAGCTCAAACGTGCTTACGTAGCAGACAAGAACAAACCTAATTGGTTCTCACATGTCAAGCCTGTTTGAGATTCTTTTTTATCACATTTGATGTTCTCCATATATGTGCATTAATCAATTTGATATGTGACAAAGCATAAATTTAATCTGTTCATCATATAAAGCAATCATTTCCTTTTTGGGGGGAACTATCCATTTTAAGTGTTCAATTATATATGTCTCTGACATTTATCACTGATTCCCTGTCAAAGTGTTTCAATACCTAATTTTCTTCAAATCAACATTGTATTGCAGCATTTTCAAAAGGAGTAAAAAGAGATGCAAGAAAGAGGTGCAAAAAGTTTTGACGAGCAAATTTGTTGGGTCTATGGCTAATAAAAAGGGTGGGAAAAGTGGGCTGAGTAGCTTTATAGAATAAATAACAATGATGAACCTCAATCATCCTGTCCACCCCAAGTCAATTAACAAGGGGGTTTCAAACTCACAACTTTTAAGGTGGCTAGTTAACATCCATGCATTCTGATATGATCACCGCTTATGGTAATTTCTAGAGGTTTCTGTGAGAAATCTGCTAACGTCACTGAGAAAGGTCAGGAAAAGCGTCTTATCTTAAAATTGACCTGCACAGATAATGAACAGAGAAGTCTGAATCAAAAACACTTCGCTCAGCTATCTATGGTTCTGGATCATGTGAATGCAGAGAGAGCAGCGGAAAGAAAAAAAGGGGAAGGAGCAGCAACTAAAGCATCATTCAACATCAGTCAAAGTCCACCAGGAGGAAAATGATAAGCGTTATCTGGGTACTAAAGAAAAAAAAAAGGAAAAGTGGATCCCCGTTTCTAAAGCCATATTTCAGTCCGCACAGTAGTAGCACACAGAGGTCAGAGGCTATCCATAGAGGTTATCTTGGCTTAGGCTCCATCTACGCTAAAGCATCCAGCAAAACAGCAAGCATGAGACACTCAAACACAAATCTCAGTCTATGCAAACATACATGGCTCTTAATCGCTGGGAAAGTATACTCATGTCAGTCATCAAGGATTAAAAATGCTGAACATGTGCTTTCTTTTCTGTCAAAAAACACTTTCAAATGACAAAGTCCTAGAAGCACCAGTGCTGGAGATAACAGCAACTGTCAATCAAAACAAGAGAAAGAGTATAGAGAGAGGAATAAGAGACAAAACCAAAAAATTAAAATCTTGCCAACAATATTAAAGGCATAGCTCACTCAAAAATGAAAATTCTGTTATCATTTACTTATCCTCATGTCACTCCAAAGTTATGACTGACTTTCTTCTGTGGAATGCAAATAAGATATTTTGAAAAATATCTTCCTGGTTTTTTTTTCTTGTTTTGCGTCCGTATCATGAAAGTCTAATCTTGTTCTGACACCAATATTCTTCAGAAAATCTTCTCGTGTTCTGCAGAAGCAAGCAAGTCATATAAGAATAACACGAGGTTGAGTAAACCATGACAGAATTTTCATTTTTGGATTAACTACCTTTTAAGTGCTATAAACATGAATTTTGCTGCATATTATCATGTCAAAATAATGGCAGTGAAGTATGTCTACATATAGGGTGTACCAAAAAGAGACTGTACGATTCAGAGTGAGTATGGCATAGTGATGCGCTCATTCAAATAGAATTCACCCGGCACTGAACTCTGAACAGAGTTTAAAAATGAACAATAACCACTTACCATTGGTCCACTCTGCTAGGATGATGGTGGGGCTGTGCCACAACTGAGTGGCTCATATAATTACATTAGGAGAAGCAGAGACCTACATGATTAAGACCGGACAGAAATCTCGAGAGGGCTTCAGAAGATTTCAGCAGAGCAGAAGCTCCAGCCTGAAGTATTCTGACAGCCGTAACTCGATTAAAAAGGCTACAAACATCTCTCGGTCTAAATTAAAACAAACACAGACCACAAGATACAAAGAGTTCATGAGATTAAGGTTACTCCATTTTAACTCAGTGACAATACTTAATTGATACAGAGTTTCTCTTACTGGGTGTGTATAGAACAAGTCACTACAAGACACTGCTAATCTCTAACTGCAAAGTGAACTTTTGCTGAGGGAACTCTAAGCATGTCCAAAAAGCATGAGGGAGGTTTGGGTCAGTGGGTGGTCAAGATGGCGATGGTTGCAGTGGCCGATACACTCTGCCTCTAAGCTGAACTCCACTCGGGTCATTGTTCCGTTATCAGTCCTTTTTTTGCTCTGTTAGCAAGCCACATCAGGGACAAGTGAAAACAGCCCTCTTCCTGAGGCTGCAACGTCTGAGGAGCCGTAGTCTTGGGAAGACTTGGCCTCAAACTTACCTTCCTGTCCTCTTCAGACAAGGAAGAGTTATCTCAGGGGTTATGGTGTGGTGAAGCGGTCATAGAGACCTGAGGAAAGTGGCTAAATCCCACAGAATGTAAAACAGTCCCATTTCTGAGACATCTAAAGATTGTAAATGGCTGTGTAAATGAACCTTAGAAAAACCTGGTTCACTGAAATCTTAGTAAAATCGGATGACAAACTATGACAGAAGTATAACAAAAAGTTAACCGAAAAAATGTCAAATATTAAATAAAAAAAAATAATATAATAATACATTTATAATAAATATATGACAACTATAAATAAATATATTTATTATTAATGTATTATGCTATATATAAAGCATTTTTTATATATTTGACATAAAATTATAAGGTGCTACACAGTCTTTGGGTCACAGAACAGTTGATTTGGCACGTCCCTCTGTATACTCTCTGTGAACTTCTGGTTGACTTGTTTTGACACTTATTTTAATTGAGTTACAGACTGTAATTCATGGACATTTGACAGCGTTTACGTTAGCCTAGGGGAAGAGGTGGCCTCACTTTCAACTTCCTGTCCATTCAGAAAAGAGAGTTATTGCCAGGTCAAAATGACAACAAAACAGTCACAAGCCCTTTCGGTCCAATGCAGGACAGATCAACTAAGAATGAGTGTTAATAAATGAATGAGCAATATCTGTAGGTGGAGGATGAGCTCATTCTCACTGTCCATTTTATCCACACAAACCGTTTAAAGGAGTTGCTGGTGATAATTAATAACTGTTAGACTGAAAAACTTGGCACTGGCCTGGGGAAGACATGACCTCCCTTTTACCTTCCTGTGGATTCCGACAAGGTAAAAGTTATTGCTGGGGCAGCAGTGTGACAGAACGGTCAGAGCTAAGAGCTGGTAGCAAGAATCTAAAACAGAGAGGAAAGCTGAGAGGAACAAAGAACAGAAAAAAAGAATGAGGTTGAAATATTTACTAGAGAGTTTTAGCATTCTTAAATACACTCAGTCAAAATAATGTACTGTCTGATCTATTTACAGTATGTCATCTAATGTACTCACACTGACATAAATTACAATTATTCTGAGGTAAATATATAAGAAGACGACGTACACAAAATATTTGTGCCTTCACATTACAGGAAAAATCCAATAATGGAACATTGATCAAGCGACAGTAAAGATTTTTACATTGTTACAAAAGATTTGTATTTTAAATAAATGCTTCTTTTGAACTATTCATGAAATAACGCATCATGGTTTTCATAAAAGTATTAAGCATCACAACTTTTTTCAACTTTGATAATAATAAGAAATGTTTCTTGAGCACCAAATAAGCATTTGGTTATACTATTTTACTTAGGTTTGATAAAATAAATGCAGACTTAGGCTCAATAGGAGACTTTTTACAGACCCCAAACTTACACTTAAAACGATAGTGTATATGTATACACACACACAGACATACACATAGTAGTGCACTTTTTCATCAGGAATTAGGATTTTAAACAATTTCTTTTAAAAAATTAAGTTGAAAAAACTTTTTAAAGGTCTGTCTTCAAAGGTTTTGTAAGTCACTGTAGAAAAATCACTTTGTTCATGTACTTCTGGAACTTGAATATTGTGCTCTATTCCAAAATGCGCTAAAACGGGATGAAATGCGGTGGAATATTCAAATATGAAATGGAAATTCAAAACCGCTTTATTACCAGCATGACGCAGTGTCTTTTGTTGAGGCGGTTTCCAGAAATCATATTTGTGTCAAGGGTGTCTCGTGTCTATAAGAAAAGATCCTTTTTGAGGCTTACAGGAAATGGACAAATCAAAAAGGCTCTTACAGCTGCTGTAGGAAAATGAAGATGGAATGTGGATCTGCGTGTGTTTGTGCATGTGGTGTGGTGACAGACAATAAACCTGCATTACAGAACTCCTACCCCTTTCACAGGGCATGAATAACGATATAATCTGATAAAAGGCTTTTTTGGTGATGGCGTGGTGCTGTCTCTATGGACGTGAACTCTGACAACCCTCATGATCAGGGTCACCAAAAGGCTACAGACTGAATACTGCTTACTCATGATCACCACAGCATGAAGACAAACAGATAAACAGCTGCCAAAGAAAGGGAACGAGAGAGTGAGAGAGAGAAAAACAAAACAAAATGAAACTAAGGGTCAGGTTGGTGCTTGTTATCCCAATGGAATTCACCAAATCCTATTTACATTACTTAATGACAAACAAATTGGCATTTGTAAATGGCCTACGACACACTGTGCTTTCCGGTAAGAAGGTGATGAGGGTTGAGATGGAGGTTATTAAAGAGGCAAGACCGGTAAAACGACATCTCTGTCAAGCCTTTAAGTAGAAATTCCCAGAGGGAGGAGGAAAACGAGAAAATAAGGAAAGAAAAATAGAGGAAAAGGAAACGGGGTAGAGAGAAAGGGGGGAAAAAGGAGTGAATGTGAAAATAATACCAGGCTCTTTTTTTCTGTACCCCCATGCTCTCCCGTAAGGGCATAGCCCCTGGCGTGGGACTGATCTGAATAGAAGGTGAAGTGGTACGGGGTGAGGGGCTCAGACTTTAGATCCTGGCTGACTCCCTGACTGGACCAAAGCCAAGGTTACCGGAGGGTCAGCTCCCCCCTTCTCTCTCTCTCCCACTTTCCAGCATGAATAACATGCATAACACACACAGACTTACTGCTTTACCATACAAACCTCCCTCGGCCTGCCAATACTGACTGAGCCTGTGAGAGACGGACAGGGAGAAAGAGCGAGACCGATAGCACATCAGGCTTATCGTCCGCTGGCTCCGAGGGAATGCGAGCCCCCTACTAGCTTACTCTCTCTCCCTTGGACGGAAAGACTGGCGGAAGGCTGGAGAAAGTGATTACACCTGGTCTGGTTCTGGCTGTTAACTAGAGGAAGGTCAGCCAGCGTGCGCCAGGGCCAGGATGAGTTCACGGTCCAAAACGTCACATTCATGTATCTTCCCATTCGCTCCCCCGTTCTCTTTCCTCATCACTTAGAGTTGTCAGCTATGTGTGCACATTAAAAAGATGAATATGCACAACAATGTTGCTATATGCATGAAAGTAGTGTTAAAGGGGTCATATGATGCGATTTCAATTTCTCCTTTCTCTTGAGATTCCAAGTGCATCTAAGAAAAGAAAAGAGAAGAGAATTTTTTTTCCAGACATTGCTTTCAAAAGGTTAAGAAAGATGTTCTATAGATCAGATATGTAGAAGTGATCCATCGTGGACTGCTTATATTTCTTGAGATGTTCCAAATGTGTAAGTTGCTTTCTAAGTTGTAATATCTATCTATCTATTGGAAAACACAACTTCTGAATAGCTGCAGGGTATTAAGAATCACCAATTCTTAAATATTTATTTCTTAACAGTATGTATCAGTAATAATCAATAAAATAATAATAATCAATAAAAAAGAATAATCATCAATAAAAACGACTTGCCTCCACCTGCAGTTAAATAATTAAAACTTGGTATGGCATTTGTTCTCCAATTATTTCTACACACTGGAACATTCGGCACAGGAACATACAATCCATCCAAACTAGGGTTCCTAGAGTGTAAGTTACCAGAACCAAGGGTGAGAACTGAGGGAAACCACAGATATGTGGGTCCCATAAATGACCCCTATATCCAAATACACAAATACATTCTATTCTACACACATGAAAAGTGGTGGAGCTCCAGTCCAGCTGATGGACAACAGGAAAGTCCGTTTTGATCTGGAGTAGTTTACACGTATTTTTAGAAGCAAAATCAACCTTCAACTATTGTCAAATCTCATTGGTTACTGCAGGTCAAGTAGCCAAACATCTTGAAGTTTGTGTTGCCATATTTGATGTAGCCTGCGTATACATGTGTTGACCAGTGTTTTGTTTTGATTCGAGAGCAAAGAGGCATAAAATTAGTTCATCATACAAAGTGATCTTGTCACTTCAGATATACCAGTCAGTTGTATGGATTAATTTCAAGTTACTTTAATGTCCTCTTTGGACCTTGAAAAGTCTGGATCTTGTCAACTTTCCTAATATGCTGAAACACTCTTCAAAATATATTTTGCGTTCCGCAGAAGGAAGTAAGTCATACAGGATTGGAACACCATGAGGGGGAATGAATAAAGGGTGAACTATATTTTTAAGATTCCTTGATCTTCCACATCATCCACTGTGTTTATATACATGAGACAGAAATTCAGAAAAGGGTAAGCTGGAGAAGCAGGAATCAGTTGACAGTTTGTGTTCATGCTGAAGTGAGAGAGAAGTTGCATGTCAGTGCCATCCTCATAGGGCTGAATGGGACGCTGCCGCAAAGAAAGATGTCAACCCCCTGCTCAGAGAATATCTGCTCCCTCACTGACTCCATACAAGCAGGGCAGCTCATCTGTCTGACCCCTGGAGACCTGTGACAGCGCCTCAAACAGGCCTTTCACTGACACACACCAGCACGCCATTGAGAAGGAGCAGGGGGGATGGATTTAAACGTGACACACTCACTGGGCATTGAGAGGAAGCAAATGGGGGACGATTAAACTGTGACACCTGTCACTGGCTTGTTTAGGCAGACTATGGAGAAATGGTCTGAGGAGAGCACTGCCTGTGTCATTTCCTTTTCTTTCTCCTTCCTACATTTCCACTCCTCCTCATTCGTTTTTACTTATTTTCCATAAGCAAAGACAGGAAAATCTAGGAGAGTTGGTTTGCTTGTACAATTGAAGTTCTGTGGCAGTCTTCGTTCTTTCAAACTTTCTATCTCTCCCTGAAGGAACCACACAAAGAGCTGATCTGTGGGAGGCTGTAGCTGAACGGGGTGAGAAGAAGAGCATGTTCCATATGGTTTCATCCTCAATCTCTCTTTCCTGCACACCTTCACTGCCATCTGTCTGACCTTAGCTACTGAACCAGGCAGGTTAGGGTTCAGGGAGACTGCGGTTGACCGAGAGGCTCCATTAAAAACACAAACACACACTCAGGCTCTGGTTCATCCTACTGACATCACTAAAAGAGAATGTGGGACAGAGGTGGTCTTAAAACCCCACCCCCAACCCGCCCCCGCAAAGGTGGAAAATAACCTTGCAGATCAGTTCTATGCTTCACACAATCATTGAACTGTCAGTGGATGACAGGAAATTGATTGGAAATCTTATTAACTGTGAAATGGAAAGTCTTTACTGAACAAATGAGTTTATTCTTATCTTAATTTGGGCCTTTCTGTCTCTGTTGTAGTGGAAAGAGGACAGGAAATTGGATTTGCATCATCTACACTAATGTGTTTGATCAGTTCACAAAATAATATGTCAGAGCTCACAATAAACGCAACATTTATAGGGACAGTTCACCCAATAAAATGAAAATTCTGTCATCATTTATTCACCACAATGTCGTTCCAAACCTGTATGACTTACTTTCTTCTGTGGATCATAAAAGATAATATTTCAAAGTGCCTACAGTATGTGCTTTTTTCTCTCCATAAAATAAAAGTCAGTGGGGTCCAATATTGGTTTGAATTCTTCATCTTTAACTACATAAACATTAACACAAAAACAACAGTGTTGACTGCATTGATATTATGTGTATAACAGTTGCAATCACACAGAGAGCAGATTGACAATTTACTGCAGTGATTCACTCTCCCAAATGCACATGCTTGACAGGGAAATACCAAACAGCAATTTTGGAAACAGCTGGAAATCCCACATCTAGCTAGATTTCGGTTTCATTTTCCAAAGCAACATGTATTTGCTCCGTAAGCTCACTCATCTCTTAGCCAGTATTTCCACTTCTTCAATAATGATCACATTATGCCTTGACATTAATCAATGTTCAGTAGTGGTTCGTTTTCGTTTTGACTTTTCAAGCTGCAGGGTCACAACCTTTCGCTTTTACTTAACTAGAAACTGTTAGTTGAAAATCATGTCATGTATAAATCCATTTTTCCCCAAAGCCTGCATGTTACATGCTGAGCAGCAACTGCCTGAAACTAAATGACACATTGATACTGTAAGTGTAAATGTACCTTGAATGGGACACTCCCATTAATCATTTCTCTGTACCTGCTCTGAACTTCCTCCAGTACCCCAAACAATATGAAAAAAAAATGATGAGAGTTTACAAAAACTTATATTACAAACAGGGTAGATACACTACCATGAAAAATCTGGGGTCAGTATGGTTTTTGTTATTTTTTTTTAAAGAAATTAATACTTTTATTCAGCAAGTTTGCATTACATTGATCAAAAGTGACAGTAAAGACTTTCACATTGTTATAACAGATTTATATTTCAAATAAAAGCAGTTTTTAAACGTTCTATTCATCAAAGAATTCTGAGGAAATTTATCACTTTCAACAATATTAAGCAGCACAACTGCTTTCAACATTTGTAATAATAATAATACATGTTTCATGAGCAGCAAATCAGCTTATTACAATGATTTTCAAAGGATTTTGTGACACTGAAGACTAGAGTAATGACTGTTAAAAAAAAATCACCTTTGCCATCACAGGAATAAATTACATTTTAAAATACATTAAAACAGGAAACAGTTATTTTGAATTTAACTGATTTAGATTTTTTTTTTTATCTTTCTGACCCCAAACTTTTGAAGTGTATGTACTTAAAAGGGTCATATAACGTGATTTCAAATTTTCCTTTCTCTTTGGAGTGTTACAAGCTCTTGGTGCATAAAGAAGATCTGTAAAGTTGCAAAGAATAAAGTCTCAAATCCAAAGAGATATTCTTTATAAAAGTTAAGAGTCAACCACGCCTACCTAAAACGGCTCGTTCTAACACGCCCCCACATGTCTACGTCACGATGTGCGAAGATTTGCATAACACCGCCCAAATGTTCACACAAAGAAAGAAGGAGTAACTTTTATTCTCGCTGTAATATTGTTGCCGCCGCC
>NW_015638568.1:636141-648924 GCF_001515625.1 Sinocyclocheilus rhinocerous
GATCCCAAATGCAGACATGGTTTTATGTTTACGCGGCGCGATGCAACGCAACGCATAAAAAGACAGTATAAGTCATTATAATCCGTAATTATGTCCCCACTGGATGCAACAAATGCCTCATTTATAATGAGTTTTAATGTTTTTGTCTCGTTGCTCCGGCCGGGACATGGCATCACTATATGGTAAGAGGCGTAACATTTCCGTCATACGCTTGAGGAATTCGGTCAATCAACAACGCACTGGATAGCTGGCCAATCACAGCACACCTCGCTTTTCAGACCGATGAGCTTTGTAAAAATCGACGCATTTCAGAAAGGCGGGGCATAGAGGAGAAACAATAATGTACAGTATGTGGAAAACTTAAACCGCATAAACACATTTCATTACACCAAATACACAAAATAATGTTATTTTTAGCAACATCATATGACCCCTTTAAAAAAAAAAAAATTTACATTTTACTCAAACTCATAGAATTTTCAAGTGTTCTCTTTGAGAGAACTTTCTTCCTGAGATTTTTTTCCATAGCTATAAAGAAATTTATGATACTACATTTAAAAAAAAAATTTGCACACTACATACTGCATAGTACATTGTTCTTTTTTCTATTTTTGCTTAAATAAAGGATGCCGTACACAATATTTTGTGCTTTGGACACTCACCTCCAGACTCCAGGCACAAACATAGCGCTGACGTTCCACCCTGAGCCGAACAGGTTGAGTGATTTAGAGAAGCAGTCATTGTATATTAATCCAGTGTAGACTGAAAATATACCCATCAACAGGATGATGTAACGGCCCTCGAAAAAAATGTTCCAGATCTAAAAAAATAAATAATAATAAAGTAACAATGTTAATCAAACTATAACAAAATTAACAAAAACAGTCAACTAATACTAGACTAAATTACTTTTAACAACCATGTCTAAATGAATTTCAGAAGAAAATGAACACCGTCATAACAGCAAGCTGCATGTACCTCATTTCTGGTTTTCTTCAGTTTGCAGTCATTCTCATAGAGAACCATCCACAGAGCAAACAGCGCCATGATGATGCCATGCCCGAGCCTTAAAACGCATAAACAACATTTCATTACACCAAATACACAAAATAATGTTCTTTTTAGCAACATCATATGACCCCTTTAATACACACACACTCAGGGCAATATTCAAACCTCAACAGTACCTTAGAGCCTGCAATATTTAAATTATATATATTTTTATGTTCTTTAGAAAATCAGCTACACAAATAAAGACTTCATCTTGAGGTTTAAAAAAGGAGAACAAAATTGCTCATTTTGTTACGAGAAGTCTTTATAACTGAGGGAACATTCTCCAGATTCCCTGACTCTCCAGAGGAGGTTGCTGACTGAGAACTGGGAGCAAGCAGCAAATTTCCTTAAACCGCAGTGTACTCCTTTCAGAGGGGGGCTTTAACTTTCTGCCCGCCAACATGTCCCCGCCTTGCACCCTGTTGCCGGAACAACATATTTTCACTATGGGTCACTAGCGGACTCGGAGTTTGTTTAGCGATTACCAAAGACACACACAAATGAAGAAATATAAACAGACTCCAAAATAACCCTGAGAGTATTAAATCATTGGATTGTGCCAGAACATTATAAGGATCACATTTCAATCATTCGTTTCTGTACAAGCATCAAAACCACGCTTAAACCAACATAACCAACTCTGACAGCAAAATTCCACCTCAGAGCACAGAGTTATCACAATCACAAGAGAAAAGTGATGACAGAGAAAAAGAAAAGAGGGAATAAAGATAAAAAATATAAGAGACTGAGAGGTGAGGAAATCAGACACAGCTGCAGTTAGACATCTAGTTAGAATCATATGGTCACTAAGAAGTTGCCCAGGATTCAGAAGGACGCAAGCATAAGCCTCTAGTGGTATCACTGGTGTTAGGCTTTCACCGCCAAGAACTAAGAGAAAGGAATGGAAGGGGTTAGAGAGGGGAAAAGCATTTTACATTGAATCCTTTTAACAACGTTCCAGGAATTCTAGCATAATGCCTGTGGACAGGCCACAGGAATGCTTAGCAGCCTCATGGTTCCCAAATTCACGGGACCAGGAAAATGCTCCCCCGCCCCCCCCTCTGCTCTTCTATGCAGTGCCCCAGAATGGGTCATGAAGGGTGGGGAGGAGAGACACCACCGTAAGGGATGTAATTAAATATCTCTCATTCCTTCAACCATCACCCTCTGGCACAAATGGATGCTGGAAACAAGGGCATACCATCTTAACTTCTGAAATTCCCTGTGGCTTTTATGCACCTGTACCAGAGCACAAAATTACTATGAGCCCTGCAGGGTCACAAACCAATCAGAACTGACATGAGAATGCCTTTAAAAATTCCAATTCAGTTAGAGAATTCGTAATGAATATGAATGCAGAATTGCAATTTGAATTTTAATGTAAGACAGCACATTTAGAATTAATCTAAATTCATATAACTAATTTAAAAATCCTTTAAGTTAGAAGGTTATACAGATGGAATGCGATAGATAGACAGACAGACAGACAGACCCATAGATAGAACAATAGAATGATACAAAATAGATAGATCCATCAAAATCTAACAAAATTCTATTTAAATCACCACTTCATACCAAATAACACTTATGTGAGTCCATGAGGGACTCCACATCAACCGAGGCCTGGCTGCTGGTTCTTTCCACCCCCATCCCTTGGAGCTGAGAGGAATTTGGGAAGGCAGAAGATCCAGAGCCAGAGTTGAGGCATGCGGCAGCCCCGAGAACATGCACTGCTGGGGGGCCAGCCTCACCACAGAGGCCAGCAGGCCTCCCACACCAAGGCCAGCCAAGGGTTCCCATCGCCACAAACCTTTCCTAATATAATCTACCAATATAAGACTCCTAAATATAGAACTGCAGCGTGCCGTTTATAATACCTACTTCTGATTCCTCACAGTCTATTTATTAACTGTTGTTGTTTTTTTGTAAAATCACTCTTCATATCTTGCTAAAATAAACTTTGACCTCCACATTCTTCACATTTTGAAATTACATGGTTTGGGAATGACACTCAATTATGTCTTAAGGATGTCATTTATATTCTATAGTGCTTCAAGCAACTCCTGCTGATTTCATGTTTCTCAAGTCCAGTTCTTATGTCATACATTTTCCTGTACTCCTCAACATTAAACTGAAGTGTTATCTTGCTTCCTGACTACAAAATACCCCTACTTCCATTTGTATAATAATATGTATGAAGGTAGCCAGGCATTCTTCATGTGCTTATTCTACACATATGTTCATTTCCCTATGACAGATGAACCCACTCTTTCAAATCTCAGCCATGACATCTGAAAATTTCAGGTAGGCATTTCGGTTGAAGAATCAACTCTACTTGATAACCAAACTCAAACGCATTTAGCACTCCAAACAGCAGTATCCCCCTGCTGTGTGAACATGGCTCACGAATTAAGTCGTTCATCACGTCAGTCCTCCATCCATCCTTTTACTCTTCATCATCTAAAGCACTTTGAAGCGGAGTCTGGACGTTCTTCTTTTCTTTTTGTATTCTTGTCTTTTCAGATAGGAGAGTGAATCCAGGTTCCAGCCTCTCACCAAATCCCCTCCCAGAGCTTCCGGACCTTTTCGTTGTCTATCTCCATAAGGATTGACCCGCGGCCCCATCCCAGGACCTGGGAGACTGGGACACAAACGGGCCCTTCAGGTTGATTTATCGGGCGTATTCAGGGCCAGGCACGCAGGGGGACAGAACGGTTCTGACGTCTCTGATCACCAGAACAACCCCTTGAAAAAGCCACCTCTTGAGAGAAGACTGCACCTCTACCAACTTCCATTGGATGCTATTTAAATTATAATAACAATAACAGTATTAATAAAGAAAGATATCTTTGTAGAAAGTCATGCATCATGACAGCTCAAAAGCAAAACATGACATTAAAAAAAGCTAAATGTCTATTTTGTTCATTCTTTTCTTCAGCATCCTCTTTTCTCCTCTCTTTAAAAAAAAACAAAGCAAAACCACACAAGCGCCTTCATGGTGAAGTCAGGTTTAAAAAAAAAAAAACACTAAATGGAAAACAAGTAGCACTGCATCATGATGGCAGGAGGGACAAAACAGAATTGTTTTAGTGGAAGAAAGAGCTATCCGTCACTGTCTGTCAGCTCATTCATCCAGTACTCCCTGAGCATCCAGCCCATCCGTCATCCCCTCTCAGTCTCTGACACCCGCCCAGGTTGGCCACTTCGGCAACGAGGGAGGGGGTCCCAAATATGGACCCTTATAACCCCGCTATTATTGTTTCCCATTCTCTCTAGATCTCGGAATTCACGAACACATGCTGCATTCTTCTTAACGGCCTTTTTTCAAACTTTCATTTGACGTGTCCCCCCAAAAAAACTGTAGTTATGTTTGATAGAACTGATTCACAACCAGATATAATTATTTTATATTTTTTAGGTTGTTGCCTATTTTATTTGGGCAGAAAGTTGAGAAGGTAGAAAATATTAAACAAACAGTGAGAGAAGTGGGATCGTAATCGAACTTGCATCTCCCAAATGTGCATCACTGCTTTTCTAGAACTGGCGAACAAAACTGATATATCAATGCATTGCAATAGTTTCTTTAACAATTCTGAATTGATTCACAAAATTTAAGAACTGATTTAGATAAGTTCAGTGAGATGCACAAACACTAACTCGATCCCTTAGCTGTTTTTTGGAGTATGCAAGACGTGAGCAGCAGGACTGTACATGAAAGCCACAATGTTGCAAAAGAACAACTGTTCAGTATAAAGAATATTCTAAGATTTTGTTTGAAACTCGTTCATTAAAATAAAATCAAATGGGATAAAGTTTCTAATATTTTATGATGACAATACTGCCCTAGCAAAGGCAACAAGCAGTAAACCAAACAAAACAAAAAAAAAGATGGTTTTAAGTGTGGGTTTTGTAGTTACTACAATTGTCTCTAAATCAGAGCATGGTTGATCCAAACCTATGAGATCTGGTCATAACTCCTTACAAAATGTCAAGTTGCTGTATTTTGCCTTTGTACGACAGAATAAATCCAATCAATAATCGTTTCTGGACAAAGATAATGATCGTTTCTGGAAAAAGGCTACCTGAGGCAGAATAGAATTGCGAAACGCTTACATATGCCCACAACATTCATGCTCTGAAGTATGCATGTTAGGCTACAACAGATTAAATGGTCAAATGAACTGCAGCAACAAAATCTATTCTGTGCTAGTAAAGTGCTATCAAAATGTCCTCTAAACATAAATAATGGGATGAGAGAATAATGACTTGGGCTGTTGCCTTTCTGGTTGCAACATCACCTTGATGTTCTTCTCAGTGTGTTTCAGTTTGTGTTTTTCAAACCAGAGCACAGGCCAACGTTTCCTATAAAGGCTCCAGCTCTGCAGTGTTCAAGAGTGCAGAGGTGCAAATGGGATAAGATGACCCATGAAGAACCATCTAAAAAAATTCATACCTTAAACCGAACAGGAGGAGGTCTTGAGGCCACCTCCGCACCACAATGGTAAATACAAAAGAAAGCCCTGTTAGTGACTACGCTAAGAAACCTCTCGAGGGATAAGCAGGAACAAGCGGTCAAGACCTTTATGCTCCCGAAACCAGCTGAACTGAACAGGAAGCAACTCATGATGCTCTCTCCCTTTGAGTGTTCCATCGCCCACTTGTGGTGTCGTACAGGTCAAAGAGGCACAGCAGACATGTGAGAGGCCAATCTCAGTTTAACAGAGCCTTTTGTGGGCTCGAGATAAAACTGCAGTGGTATGATGACTGATAACCTTTAATTAAGAAAAGAAAGTGATTAGAAAGCATTCCAGTATATCACTGATAGTCCATTTATATGTACCCAATCTTAAACAAA
Source organism: Sinocyclocheilus rhinocerous (assembly GCF_001515625.1). Classification (NCBI taxonomy): domain Eukaryota; kingdom Metazoa; phylum Chordata; class Actinopteri; order Cypriniformes; family Cyprinidae; genus Sinocyclocheilus; species Sinocyclocheilus rhinocerous. The sequence goes on from NW_015638568.1 coordinate 642,050, forward strand.
GAGATTATGAATTGCGGTAACACTTAATTTCCTTAGTTGATGCACTGGGTATAATTAACAAAATCATTAACAATAGTTCAATTAAACCCTACTAAGACTGAAGTAATGCTTGTTGAACCACAAACTCAATATATTCCTGTTAGACTCCTTTAGGGGTACAACAGCTTGTCACTTGGGCAGTACCCTCAAAGGGACATCTTTGTACTTATTCACCCCCAAAAGGTTCATAATTAATGTGCACCTTTTAGGGGTACAAAGTTGTCCCTTAAAGGGTACTGTCCCAACTGTTGCACCCCTAAAGATACAACTTTTGCACATTTTTTTCCGGACATTGCTACCATCAAGATGCTTGTCCACACCAACATTACACATGTAGACTGTTATGCCCTTCTTTCTTCTAAAACAGTTTCCAGACTTCAATACATTCAAAATGCAGCAATCAGAATACCTGCACTTCATGGTTTACCCATATTTAACATTATTTGGGCCTGCTTATGATCAAGCATATTGCACATTTTTTGGGCCCGCTTATGATCAAGCTTTATACAAAGATCCTTATCGTTTCTTGACTTCATTGGGTCTTCATATCCCCCTCCCTCCCCACAGCAAAGACACGTCCAAACGGCTGATAGATTTAACCATAGACATATAGTCTACGCATTCAAGTGGTTACACTATTTTAGTTCTGTATTATTTCCTAAGAACCAACCTTGAAACCGTAAACACGGTGACCTCATTCACCAAGACTGTGTATGTGAGTATGGAGGGAGGGGCCTTTCTTTTTACTTGAGTGCCATTTTGATTAAAGGTCAGTTTGGTGGTTTGAGGCATGCAAATACATGGGGGGACATCCAAATCAACAGGACATGGTCTCTAAAGATGAAAGCAATCACTGACATGGTACTTATCAGGCTGCTTGGTAAACCAAAGGAAACCACACCAAAACGGTGGCATACGGTGTGACCGACATGACCGTTTTATGACGGAGGTCATTCTCTCTCTGCCTGTGACCTCTGCGCTGGCAGAGGATCATGGCAAATCCATTATCCAGCCGGGGTTAGGCACTCAAAGGCAGTTTTAGCTGTGATCACATGCAAAACTGTGAGGAGAGATGATCCAAGCAGGACATTCCAGGGGCTAAATATCACGTTATTGGGGTCACTTCAACCCGTGGACATGAAAAACAACCAACGGCAACAGTGTTAAAGTAGCCCAATTCCGCGGGAAAACCACGGACCTGGCAACACCGGATCCAAGCGAAAAATCTCAAGCACTAGCCAAAAGTGCATACTCTTCTCACCTTTTTCCTCTAACTTTCACCTCAATCTCTAAGAAAGTGGCGTCAAATGAAAAGCTGGTTACAGCAGACACAGCATTGTGGCATAATTAGTCTCCAGTACAAATTAGGAATTTTTTAATTGGGCCACAACAGAATGAAGCACAATCATGCAATCAGGTTTAAGGAGGCTTATGAATGGTCATTCAGCTTTTGCTCCAGGTCAAACTTACTCTCGCACTCTTTGACATCCACGTTGAACTGCTGCAGGGCTCCCATAGACACTTGCCTGACATCAGCCTCCAATAGCAGCTGCAGCAGGGAGGTTGAAAGGTGTTTACAAGCTGACATACATGCCGTCTGAGCAACCTTCCCCTACAGAGAAAGAACGAAAGGGAAGGGAGAAAACGAAGATATGTGAGGTTCACATATGGGATATCTTTCACATACAGCATGACCCTCTACAGCAGGTGGTAAAACTATGGCCATTCATTTGAATTAAGTTTGCATGTTTCTCCCCTCATTTTTATCCCTGTCAAACTGAAACTCGTGTGATACCTTTCTTTCAATCGATTGGCAGAATCTGCTGCATTCTGGTCTCTTATGTAGTCTCCATGAACACACACACACACGAGACACTATTCATATTGTATTTACAACCAAACAAGACCATGAATACAAGCAATAACACAAACATAAAAAGTGGAGCTTAGCAGCACTCTGGTGGACATTTAAGCCGGGAGAACCGCAGTGCTGTTTAAACATCAACACACATTCACCATCACACATGCAGATACACATACAAATTTAAGCTCCAAGCCGAAAACCTCAAATATGCCCTTGTCTGCCGTCCAGCACCTTCCTGACAATCAGGCTAATACTTCAGGGGAGATCCAAAGCTATTAATATGACACTAAACCTGAAAGAAAATAGCAGACTGGTGGGCCAAGAGTCTATGTGGGATTTTTATCTGATGGGGTCAAAAAATAAAAACAAAACACCATTATACAAGAGGACTTCCTGCACACTGGAAACACTTGGGCAATAAATCTAGTGAAAGGAGGGATGAATACACAGTAAATCCGTAAGAGAGAGAGGGGCAGGTCTTTTTTTATCCTTTTTTTGTCCATGTGAGATGGGTAGAGAATGGAAGGAAAAACAGAAATCAAGACAATGCCCTCTTTGCTCCGAAGTCATCTCATCCTTTCCTCCTCTTCCTTTGTCTCTCTCCATCTGCCATGGAAATTCCACTGTAGTAATTTCTTAAATGGAAGCCACTAGCATTAACTAACTAACCAATGCTCAGGTTAAACAAAATAAAATAAACACAAATAAGGTAATAAAATCAAAAAATAAAAATTAAAGCACAATATAATAAATATATATTTTAATATAAGATAATAAAAATTTAAATAAAGTCATAAAATAAACTAAAATGAAGTACAAATAAAAGCTTAAAAACTAGTTAAGCCACGCTGAATATGTCACTGCATTTGAAAACAAAATATCAAACCAGTTGGCATCAGAAACACAAATGATGTGTGAGACCAATTCTCAACTAACTTTACTTTTCTGAGCCAAATCTAACCAACTACTCCAAAGTTTTTCACCACATTAACTACGGACATGTTTTGCACTTGCACCCTCTTTAAAATTAATTCCACTTGGCTATATATAAAGATATCTAATGCAATGAACCTCATACGGTTTTAAAAATGTTTACAAATACTTTTCAAGGTCACTTCACATTGTGAGCACATGTGCCAACTGCTGCAGCACAGCCACGACATAAGGTTGTTCTTACAGAATCAAGAGGGAGAGAACTGGGGAGGATCGGCATCTCCACATCAGTTGGCCATATGGCTGTTTTTTTAAAGTGACGTGACATGTGGCCAAGTATGGTGACTCATACTCGGAATTAGTGCTCTGCATTTATCCCATCCAAAGTGCACACACACACACCGTGAACACACACCCGGAGCAGTGGTCAGCCATTTTTGCTGCGGCGCCCGGGGAGCAGTTGGGGGTTCGGTGCCTTGCTCAAGGACACCTCAGTCGTGGTATTGAAGGTGGGAGAGAGCGCTGTACATTCACTCCCCCCACCTACAATCCCTGCCGGTACGAGACTCGAACCCGCAACCTTTGGGTTACGAGTCCGACTCTAATCATTAGGCCACGACTTCACTTAGCCAAAAGCTTCTTTGTACACAGTCGTATAAAGTATACAGTACACACACACACCTGACCGACAAAGACCTGAATGGAGGTCAGATGGGGTCAAAAGGAAAAGCTCTCCCTTCCTCTCTCACTCCAAAAAGAGGAGGATGGAGGAGTGTGATTGTGTCCTGTGTGGGGTCAGGTCCCATGTGTAATTGCTCTAATCCATCTCCAGCAGCTTCTGATAAACCTACAGCCTGTGTTAATCTACAGATGACACGGATATAATGAGTAGAAAACAGTTTAGTGTGTTCAACATGACCGGTGCATAACAAGGCTTAACAAATACCACAGAACGGTCAGCACAGCTACACATATGTACACACATTGCAGTAGTATTCAGCCAGCCACTAATCAGGCTGAAGCACTAACTAGGCGATTATAGATGATTAGAGTGCATGCTATGCACTGCAGTGATTAAAAAATAAACACACTTGTTTTCCGGCCTACCGTCTATGTATGTGTAATAGCCGTAATAAATCACAGAGGCAAAAAGTAGTACGGGGTTTGTTGTGTCTGGTCCTCATGGTGGAATGAAGACACACGGATACCTGTCTCCTGCTGGGGACATTCTAATCACTCATGAGTCATTTGGTCTGATTGGAGGCGTTTGTAAACTCAGTGTGGTAAGCTTTGATTTTTTGCAACAAATAGAGTCATTACTGATGATTGCACATCTTGGAGGGGGTGAATAGATATTCTATTTCCTTGCATTGATCTGTAATTTATATGTGCATTCATATTTTCTGCTGTTCAATTAATGAAGAAACGAAAAAGTTTCAAGCCCTCAATTCTTACTGGACAGAAGCAAAGAAAATGACATGAGAGCAACTGAGATTGATTCATTTACATTTCAAATTTATTTTATATCCGAAGCAAGTCATAACATAATATTATTCAAGAATAATACAAGAATGAGTAAAAGGGAGGAAGGGAGAAACAGAGTATGCCACAGCACAACGCTAAAACAGAAATGTAAATTCAGAAGGGTGGAAAAACAATGACAATCCATATGGATTGTGACTGAAATGCCACCGAAAATGCAGGAGAGACCAAGTGTGTCCATGACCACTTAGTCATTTTCCCTTCACTATCCAGCTTAAAAATATTACAATAAAAAAACGTAATTTAATTATTTATTTCAAATCAATTAATTTATCGGTTTTTGAATAAATTTGATTTTGTTCATTATTTCTGCTTATTTTTATAGATAAACTGAACTATATATTGAAGTAAAAACTACTATACAAAAAACACAATAAGTTATGTTCCACAATAAGTTGGCTGCCTTTAAAGAGCCTAAAATAAATTAGTTGTAATGACTACAGTATTTCAAAATGTGGAAAACTAGATGTGTCTAAACTCTTGAAGAGCAGTGCATGTATCACACTGTATCAGAATGTGAAGAAGTTTGATATGAACTGAAAACTTGGTAAAGAACCGAGATAGCATTTCGGACATCACAGGCGAATCAACTAGTGATTAGGGATATGCCGGTATCAAATTTTCATGTTGCGATTAATTGCTTAATCTCAGATGCATCCATTTACCGGCTTCAACCAGCCATGTTTAAATCTGAACAGATTAGCTACTGTCAACACTTCAACACAGGAGCCTTCGTTCAAAGATATGTGTTTAGGGTCTGATTTAAACAGTTCTGCTTCGTATGGCACACCCCTCTCACAGTAGCACATTTGTTTTACAGTTCAGGGCAGGGGGATGTTAACAATTAGCTCAGGGGCTCAAAAGAGGGAGCGAAATTCAAAAAAAAGGAAGAAAGTAGGAAAGGGTGAAATGAGTGAACAGTTAGAGGCCGCTTGCACTCCTCCTCTCCAGCCCCTTAATTGAACAAAGGTTCATCAAAGCCCTCATTAAAAACTACTCAACAGCAATTGGCTGTCAAAATAAACAGAACACACAGTACAGTGAGACAGAAAGAGAAACGGTAATAAAGCCAGAAAGAGGGATCAAGAGGAAGAGGAATACTAGAACAAAAGGTTCTGGACAGTGGGCCAATGATACATTTCTTAATAATAGTATGTTTGAAACGTCACAACACTTCTACAAACAACCCCAACACACACCACATGCGAGCCCTGAAAAAACTCAGCAGAGAGCGCAGAGGTTCTCTCAATGCGCTCATATTTCAAACGCTCCCGCTTATTTATGCAACACACACCGATCCCTGTTTGTAAAAACAACGTATGTACACTCACGACATCCTAATGAGAAGCAGAGACTATCGCTCGAGGATAACCGATGCCTGTCTGTGTTGATTACGCTCTGGTCGGAGGAAGGGTGATAATATGTTGAACTTCCCGACACCATGCTGTACCGTTCCAGCATTTCACAAACACAAAGGGAAAACAGAGACGGCAGCCAATGAGTTTGGAGCTCAAATCAGATTTTAAGTAAATAATGACAAATAGTGTTCCTCTTACAAGGTGTTTGATGATATTGATATTGAAGGCCTCTCTGTTACCTCTGGGTTTCCACAGCTACAGTACAGTAGGCCAAGAAGCAAATCAGAAATCCAACACACATTTTGACACCTTGCTTTGGAAATGAATAAAAGAGCTGTTTTAAAGGTTTTAACAAAAGCCAGATGAAATTTTCAACCATAAAAATGGATGATACTGTGTGTGATCAAAAGAGCCAATGCACTTGTGGCTCTCACTCTCTGAAAGACTTTTGAAGATTACCTGCCTGAATAAAATCACTTATTCACACTAGCTTTTCATTCAAGTATTTTTGGGATACTGCATTAAAAATGCTAGATGGGAACACTAAGATAAAAAAAAAACACTTTATTTGATATGGATGAATGTTTTATTCAGTATAAAGACATGAGATTTTGTGAAGCGGAATGGCTGCTTAATTGTTTTTGCAATGTTTTAAATAAAATTTAATTCAGAATCAAACTTGGATGGATAAATAACTAATGAAAGTGATTTACAGCAACAAAGCAATCATATTCTACTGTTCAAAAGTTTGGGATCTGTAAGATTTTTTTATGCTTTTGCAAGAAAAAAAGTATCTTATTCTCACCAAGGCTGCGTTTATTTGATCAATACACTAAAACAGTAATATTGTGAAATATTACAATTTAAAATAACTTGCATATTGTTGTTTTAAAGGGGTCATATGATGCTGCTAAAAAGAACATTATTTTGTGTATTTGGTGTAATGAAATGTGTTTATGCGGTTTAAAGTTAAAAAAACACATTATTTTCCACATACTGTACATTATTGTTTCTCCTCTATGCCCCGCCTTCTGAAACGCGTCGATTTTTACAAAACTAATCGGTCTGAAAAGCGAGGTGTGCTCTGATTAGCCAGCTATCCAGTGCGTTGTGATTAGCCGAATACCTCAAGCGTGAGA
>NW_015638568.1:649347-678752 GCF_001515625.1 Sinocyclocheilus rhinocerous
TCACAACGAAACACACAGCGTCTTCACAACATGGCGGCGGCATCAATACTACAGCGAGAATAAAAGTTACGTCTTCTTTCTTTGCGTGAACATTTGGGCGGTGTTATGCAAATCTTCCCACATAGTGAGGTAGATATGTGGGGGCGTGTTCGAATGAGCCGTTTTAGGGGGGTGTGGCTGACTCTTAACTTTTATAAAGAATATCTCTTTGGATTTGAGACTTTAGTCTTTGCAACTTTACAGATCTTCTTTATGCACCAAGAGCTTGTAACACTCCAAAGAGAAAGGAAAAAATTAAATTGCATCATATGACCCCTTTAAAATAACTGCATCTGATTTGCTGCTTTAAAAAACATGTATTATAATTATCAATTTTAAAAACAGTTGTCCTGCTTAATATTTTTGTGGAAACCGTGTTTTTTTCAGTATTCTTGGATGAATAGAGTTCTTTTGAACCCTAACCCTAACCCTAACAGCATTTATTTGAAAGAAAAATCTTTAGTAAAATTACATTTTTCATTTTGGCCACTTTAATGCGTTTAACTTGCTCAGAAAAGTATTTATTTCTTTAAAAAATCAAACATTTGAACGGCAGTGTAAGTTGTTGGCATTAAATGTTGATGATTTAGGCAACACCAGAAATGACAACCATTGGTGATGCAATGAAGCTGAGCAGAGTTCAACTTCAGGCAAATGTACAGTGTGACATAAACACCAACTACAAATGGGAGAGCAGACAGGGGAGCTCATGTGATCCACCTCAAACATTTAATAACAATCAAGATTTTGGAAAAAATCCACTTCCAAATTAAATCAGAAACCCAAAGCTGAAAACACTCTGCTAGCAGACAGAGGACGTCTATTTTGTGTCTGCGTAAGACACTACAATATAAAGCTCCCCATATAAGCTGCCACATTTTCAGAGCATCTTGCCAGCATCAGCTCAGTAATGACAAGTTAATGCAACAAAAACACACTGCATGTTGAGATTGCACACAGAATGTTTTATGGATCAGACAGCAAAAACACTCACAAAATGTCTGCTGAAGCATGTCAGTCCATGAACAGACCACCACGTAGAAACAGCGTGTTATGGCACAAAAAAGGCTCCACAACCCCAAGTTCCCTGCCAATCATTCAGTTTCATCAAGACAAATACTGTTTTTCCAATAAACTTCAGGAAAGGAGTTGACTTCATGAGATTTTTTTCCCCCTCAAACCACAGTGTACAGCCACAAACTCAAATCCTGACTGTTACCTGTCGTTCTCTATTCTTAAGCATACATGAGTGGGCCTTGTGTGTTTAATACAGGCCTTAACATACTTTCCACAGTAAATCACCATCACATGATGCTTTATGTTGTCAGTGCAAGGTTTTAAGCAAACATCCATTGTCACATTTTAAGAGGCTTGTTTACTCTGCATATAAGCCTATGCAAAGTAATATTACTGGTGCAGGGCACACAAAAATTCAGAGCATTAGCTGAATTTTACAGTAAAGATCTACAAACAAATTCTAGAAACCTAAGGGACAAAGCAGCATTACTGTCACCTCATTTGTGTTCCATAACAAGCATTAAAAATGCATTTAAAAATCTATGAGTGGGTCAGATGAACACCAGGCAGCATGCGGAAGTACTGTGACAAGAAATGGCCAAGGTTATGCCTGAAGTTAGACCACACTGCAACCATACTCACCGGTAGCGTGGCGTGCTCTATAGCATTGCCCTACAGAAGATAGACGGAGACAAAAATGTAGGTCAAAAGGTCACATTTATGAATCCCCTTGGGTTCAAATGAAGTCGGTCAACCGCACCGTCTCATATCAACTTGGCCAAACGGTTTACGATCGATACAGAAAGTCCCTCTGAGTGTCAAAGATGGTTTGTGGTCAGGTGGGAGAGGCCAAGCAAGGGAGTGTGACTGATGGGACTGTGACTTTGGAGTCATTACCAGAGTTTTTGGCTGTGAACTTTATTGCAGGGCCACTTTCACACACACACAAACGGTCAGTTCTTGACCTTTCCTGAAAACCATCAGGAGTGTGAACTGGGGACACGGATGGGGCTGACTGAAACAGGATGCACTATGTTCACATGCAGAGCTGGAATGTGCAAACACAATGATATAAGCAGCATATCTGGAAGAGTACACGATCGTTTGACCGTACGTGTGTGGTTTGGTGTTTTGAGTGTATGTGTGTGTATGCGTCAACGGAGAAAGTGAGACATTCAGCCTGACCTTAGCCCAACCTGGGGTCGTACAAACATTGCCCCCTGTTGGTCAAATCCAGCCAAGAATGTGAGGACTGTTTTGCAGCGGGCTGAAAGGGTCGTACTTCTCTGTTACTGAAAGCTTAAAAAAAGGGCAGTCAGGATTTAAGAGATTACAGGAGCGCAGGAAGCAGCATTACTGCCACCAGCCCTGGATCAGAGACAATTCCAGCCAGTCATGCAGACACGGGAAGGTGTTTGGTTGAGGCCCGTAGGAAGGAAAACTCTTAAATTCTTTGATTATCAGAACTCCCTCATGACAGGGGTCAGGGCCGGGCTGTGCCCGTGCTAAACTTCCTTAACCAAAGCTGAAACCTAAGGTCACGCAACAAGATCTTTTTAACTCCATATCAGCTGAGCCACACTGGGGCTTGCAAGCCCAGAACACTGCAATCCTCTTACTTGCTACGACCATACTTAGCTTTCCATCAAAGTTCAAGTGTACTGGGAGTACAATCTCTGTTAAAGCGATGGTGTCAAATAGGGGAGACCACAGGCTCAGGCAGAGCATGTTGGGTGCAAGGATGGATTATGGCCCAGGCCAACAGAGCCTGTGCACCAGGACCACGAGGTGAAAGACAAATAGCATGACAAATAAAAATTACAAATAATAATAATAATAATAATTTTAAATTAGTATGAAATAATTAATTACCTGCATTATTGTTATTATTATTATTAATGATAATAATAATAATAATAATAATAATAATATTAATAATTTATTGACATACACAACTAATCAAAAGTTTAGAGTCAGTATGATCTTTTTTAATAAATTAAATAAAATATTTTATTCAGCTAGGATGCAGGATCAAAAGGATCAAAAGTGACAGTAAATACACAAATTTACAATGTTGCAAAAGATTTCTTTCAGATAAATGCTGTTCTTTTGAAACTCCTATTCATCAAAAAATCCTGAAGAAATGTATCAATGTTTCCAAAAAATATTAAACAACAACTGTTTTTAATACTGAATTTAATTAGTTTTTAATAATTTTGAATTTCGAATATTCGTCGAATTTAAAATAAAAATCCACATTTTTAGGTGTGCGTCAGGCAGCATTATCAGTGATGCACGAAATGCGACGACGATGTAAGTGTCATTGCATTTTAATGCTTTTGTTATCCAGTTGAACCCACTGGATAACAGCTGCTACGTTGTTCATTCAAAATATTGCAGAAAAAGAGAACAATCAGTGCGGGGAAGATGTTGTTTACGTCAAAACCGAAACTAGGGCTGCACGATAAATCGCATGCGATATTTAACGCGCATCTTGTCAGAAAGCCGGTTCTGTAATCAGCGGTAAATCTCCATCACCTGCGTGCTTTCACATTGAGCAGCATTAACTACACAGAGCCGTTGTTCACAGACGAGCTGCGCAAAAATACATACATGCATGATGCTGTTTTGTTTCTAATTGTTTAAGCAACTTTATTAATTATATAAGTTTTATAAATATTATTTTAAACATTACGCACTTTTTTCAAAGATAGTCGTGTTATTTTATTATGCTTTGAAGAAACGTGCATAATATTTTGCTCGATGCGCCCTCTTGTGGCCTCAGAAGAGAGGCCAAAGCTTTTTTTCCCCCTAACTGAAATTATGACTTTTAAATTAGAATATAATTCGAATATTGATCATATTTAAGTAAAAAATTCTAATTTAGTTTTGAGCCATTGACAGCCCTAACTGATACTAACGGAATAGTTTCTTGAGCACAAAATCAGCATATAAGAATGATTTTATGAAGGATCATGTGACACTGAAGACTGGAGTAATGATGTTAAAAATGCAGCTGTCATCACATAGAAAAATTACATTTTAAAATACATTAAAATAGTAAAGTTATTTTAAATTGTAATACCATTTCACAATATTGCTGTTTTTTTATCAAATAAATTCAGCTTTAGTAAACATGGGAAATCTTACCAATCCCAAACTTTTGAACGGTAGTGTGTATAAAACTGATGTAAATGAGCAAAAGAGAAGCAAAGTGAGTGCCACCCTAGACGGTTGCCTTCGTCTCCACTACAAGATCATACTTTAGACCTACATCAGTTCTATTTTTAAGGAGCAAAAGTTGTTTTTGCAAAATATAAAGCTGCAATATCAGGAAGAATAGAAAGTCAAAATTCAGACTAAAGTGAAATTTGGAGCTGGACAGGACCATAATCTTTTCTTGGCTGTGTCCAAAAGCTGTCATTATTTTAAGTAATCACGTAATTAGAGTGCAAAAATGGCTTTTAAACAAAAAGAGAAAAATCTTCATGCGTGTGTGGATGAAATACTCACGGGCAGGTGAGTGAACACTGCAAAAGTGCTACAGAGGAAAGCGATGAGGTCACTCAGGTAGTCACTGGCCTGCCCACCTCCCTGTGCTGCCATCCAATCATAATCAGCCAGCTGCAGAAACTGGTCAATCTTTTGATTCAGGTTAGTGTAGATCTCCTCTTCAGCGGCATGCCTTGCGTCCTATACAGAAAGAAAGAGAAGAGAATCCTAAACAGGCACAATATGTATTGTAAAAATACTGAATAATAATCCACACAATCCATGTGTGTGTGTGTGTGTGTGTGTGTGTATGTATATGATTGTGTATGTGTGTGTGTGGGGGGGGGGTGACATCTTAGCTCCTACCTTGAAGGTGGAGGTTCCATAGAGTTTGGTGGCATTAATGGTATCCGGAGGCACGTTGGTTATGTTGGAGATGAACTCTTCTAGGTAGTGACAGGACTGCTCCAGGTGAGTGGTGTTGATGATGATCTGAACCAACTTTGGGAATCAAATGTGATTTCAAATTCTGACTAATCCATTTTTGTCCAAATCAGTTTTTACTGACAAAGCACAATTAGTTACATGCATGAAAAGGCAAAGTTTTGCAGGTTTGTGACATTGAAGACATGAGTAACTGGAGTAATGGCTGCTGAGTAATGGCTTCATTCCTGTAATGGCAAATTCAGCTTTGCCATTACAGGAATGAATTAAATTTGACAATAGAAATAGAAATTGAAATAGAAAACAATTATTTTAAATTGTAATAGTATTTCACAATATTACTGTTTTTACTGTATTTTTGTTCAAATAAATGCTGCTTTAGTGAGAATAAAACTTCTTTACATAAAAAATTACCAACCACAAACTTTTAAGCAGTAGTGAATATTACTTTGCTAAACTTCATTTATACAGTTATGTTGCTAGATCAGCATCTTTTACTGGTACAGGTACACATCTAATAGAGCTTGTCTTTCAATAATAATGCAGCATATTTTTAACTGACCTTAGTAAAACTGCATAGGTAGTACAGGTCATCACAGAGGAAAGCAGTGCTTTCGGGAAAAAAATCTGGAGGTATGAGTAATAACAACCAGCAAAAGCCCCAAAGGGGAAAGGGCATAGAGAGGAAGTCAAGGGTACATTTAAAGGGACAGAGAGAATCTGTCTGTGGGAAACAGACCAGGAGCTACTCTACGTTCAGTTAGCTGTTCTGTGGTGTAGAGTTTGAGGTCCACAGGCAGGGCAAGGCTGTCAGCAGCAAGGCGCTGAGGCACATTGGTGCTAATTGAGCCAAGACATTTAACTTGGACCCGGTCTTCCCTCCCTCTCTCTCTCTCTCTCCAGTCATGGTGCACCATGCAGGGAGGGAAGCCCAATGCAGAGCCCGGGTCACACTTCCGCACCTCCACCATATCCGGGGCAAGACAGGGGGAGGAAGGAGCTTGATATCTGATCTGGTGTGTGTGTGTGTGTGTGTGTGTGTGTGTGTGTGTAGGTAGTAGTAAGACTAGACTTTGCTGTGCAAACTACCTGAAACCAAAAATAAAGCTTTTGCTTTTATTAAATACAATACTGAATGTCTTTCTTTCTTTCTCTGCTATTCTTTCATCATTTTCTCATCAGCGGCACCCAACTGAACCAAACATATCTGGATTTGAGGGGTTATAAACAGGCCAGACTGCAAGCAGAATCTGCAGAGCGGAGAAGAAACTAACCACATTTGAGCGAGAAACACAGGCAGAGAAAAGCAGAGATGGAGTGAGAGCAGGGTGAGAAAAATTACACATGCCACCAGCCAGTGGCAGGTAATTTTGCCATACCTGCCTGCCACTGTTGCGGACAGTCCATTTCAGATTGGCCTTTGACATTAAAGGAACACTCCACTATTTTTGAAAATAGGCTCATTTTCCAACTCCCTAGAGTTAAACAGTTGAGTTTTACCGTTTTCGAATCCATTCAGCCGATCTCCGGGTCTGGCGGTAACACTTTTAGCTGTAGCTTAGCATAGATCATTGAATCTGATGGGTGGAACCATGGGTGCAGCAGGCACAATGATATTACGCAGCGCCTGAAAATAGGCTTATTGGAAGTTACCTAGCTGGGACTATTTTCAGGCGCTGCGTAATATCATTGCGCCTGCTGCACCCATGGTACGGCAGGAAAGTTGCGTGCGTATTACACCGGAATGAGAGTATAGTTCCTAGCCATATCGGCCTAGAAAATCGCAACTTTTAATTTTCAGTCGGTCTTAGTACACGATATAACTACAGAATTGTCAAGTTTTAAATAGGAAAAATATCGAAACTCTTTGGTCATTTTTGAGCGAGATGCTAACGGTCTAATCAGATTCAATGATCTATGCTAAGCTACAGCTAAAAGTGCTACCTCCAGACCCGGAGATCGGCTGAATGGATTCGAAAACGGTAAAACTCAACTGTTTAACTCTAGGGGAGTTGGAAAATGAGCCTATTTTTTAAAATAGTGGAGTGTTCCTTTAAATGCTGTTTTTTAGATACAGCAATGCAATTTTTTTTGAAGTAACAAATTTTGAAGTGTCTGATCATTATTTGTCAAGATTAAGAGTTTTATTTGATTTAAATTAAAAATAGCTGGTAATTAAAAAAAAAAAAAAACTTGATTAAAAAAAAAAAATGGTTCCCATCCTCGGTGAGAAAAGAAAGGCTACTAGAGTTTTAAAGTGGTCTATCTACAAGACATGTGGAGAGTGAAATAATCTTATTATTCAAGACCAGGTTTCCACTAGTGCAGAAAACTAGAAGAGAGTGGACTGATACAACATCAATGAGGAGCAACATGGATGTGGGAATATAAACACAGAAACAGATGGATGAAAATAAAAAGATCCTCACCTCTGCCAGTCCTACGTTTTTCTTCTTTATGGCATACTGTAGGCAGTGGCTAAGGGTTCGTGTGAGCAGGAGGTTTGTAGACTTGCGGATCATGTCATCAATTTCTGTAGAGCTGAACATGAAAATTCACCTAATTAGGATAATAGTTATAAATACATATGTTTATATCTATAAAGTAAATCCATAACACCAATATTCAGGATTGGAGGGACAAACTGTACCAGCAGGGGGCTGTGTCCTGCCCCACACACAACAGGAAATGTATTCAATTATTTCCTCTTTTTAATAAGAAGGAATCTGTATTAGCTGACCCGAAAAATTTATAAGATGCTCAATGTCTAAGTTGCTTAGAGCCCTTAAATTAAATACACTACTGTTAAAAAGATTGAGCTCAGCAGTTTTTTTTTTTTTTTTTTTTTTTTTTTAATGAACGAATACATTTATTTTGCAAAAATGCATTACATTGATTAAAAGTGACAGTAAAGATCTTGTTACAAAAAATTTATTTCAAATAAACACTGTTCTTCTGAACTAGAGAATCCTAAAAAAAAATCAAGGTCAGATTTATTTATATAGCTCCATTAAAGCAACGTAAACTGCTGACCAAAGTGCTGCACCACAGACAAAACATGACATATCACTCTACAATAGAAAGGCTTTCTTCTATCCTAAAAAAAAAGTATCACGGTTGATACAAAAATACTAAGCAGCACAAGTTTTCAACATTAATAATTGTAAAAAATAATAATAATAATCGAATAAATGAAGCATTGGTGAGCCTAAGAGACTCCTGGTCTCATTGAACACTTCTAGAAATACTTGGTGCAAATTATTTTCTTTCAGACCCAACATATGGAGAACAGAATCCTTAGCGAGATGTTTTTGTGGTCCAGATTTACATAAGCATCGTTCTGACTCACAGAGTGTCCTATGTGCTCTAATCACAGCCTTAATACTCCACCTCCTCTGAGAGAAAAAAGGCACAAAGTGGAAACAAAAAGATGTAGTGAATAAGATGGAGAGGCCTACACACATGAACACTCACAGACACAGACTTTGGGTGGGATTTAAAACCACTCATCAGGGCCCAATAACACCCTCTGGATTTCAGTAACGCATGTTCCAAAAACCAGAGAACAACCACACACAGATATACTGTTTAAATCAACATGAGGGAAAAAGGGGGATATCACTTTTCTTTACTCTTCTCTTCTGTTTTATTGAAGACCGGCGGGGGTGGGGAGGAGTAAAGGGGGCTAGTGCTCGTTAGTACGGCTACAGCTGCATCTTTCTCTACTTCCCCCCACAGATTGGTTCACAAATAATTAAAAGAGACTCAAAAGAAAGAAAGGGACAATATGTCTCAAGCGTGTCTGTCAATGGGAGCCAAGGCCCAGGGTGCAATAGTTTTCCCCCTCAATCTGGGCAACAAACGCATTCCTCGCAAATTACTAAATCGTCGCTCATTGTGTTGAGAAAAGCAGAAGAGGAATTTGAAAAACGTTCCTCTCCTCAGCAGGGGGAAAATCTCTGAGCTACCTCCACTGACTTGGCAAGAGGAGAGCCGAATGGAGCAGAGAGATGGAGGACATAAAGAGAGAAAAGGAGGTGCCATTCGATCACAAGATGATGAGAAATTGCTTTTAGACCAATACTCAGATTAAAATATGAGCAACTACTGTCCTGCTGCAAACTCTAGGTAACCATGAGACATTTTCTGTGTTTGTTTCGTTTAAGCTTTGTTCAAATTTTAGCAAATGGCATGTTGGGTTACGGTCATTGGCTTGTTGATTACCATAAAATAGCTCTGATTTTGTACATCACAATTTGGAAATGTTCCCGGTATAGAACTAGGGTGAAAAAGAAAGGCCTGGCTTTAAATTGAGGACTTAAAGTGAGGCATTGTTCTTTTTGTGATGATCTGGAAACTGACAGTGTCTGGATGAATCCAAAGGCCTCTGGCTATTCCTCATCTAAAGAGGGAGGGGGCTACAAAACAGAAAGAGAAATTGTAGTCTGATTAAACACAGACGGTTTACTGACATTTACATTTGATTTATTCATCCATTTAACTCTCTCACTATTTCAGTG
The DNA here is from genome assembly GCF_001515625.1 of Sinocyclocheilus rhinocerous. Lineage (NCBI taxonomy): Eukaryota > Metazoa > Chordata > Actinopteri > Cypriniformes > Cyprinidae > Sinocyclocheilus > Sinocyclocheilus rhinocerous. The sequence goes on from NW_015638568.1 coordinate 658,860, forward strand.
AAAATTAGGGTCGGGATCGGTCTGATAAACAATGATCTGAGAGAAACAGATGAGCAGGGAACCAACGGAGACTGAAAATGTCCAATTAACTTCATTGGAAAAAGAGAAACTAAGCAGAAGCAGCAAGCGAGACAGATACGGCTCACATCAGTTAGCACAGAACGTATGTTCATTAGCTATTCAACCATCACAAAGAGTAACGTTACAGCTAGCTTCAACTCAAGGGTAACTTCAGGTTAATACGGTAAATGCGCATTTGTAAAGCGGCTCTCGTGAAGGAGGTCTAAAGTTCGCTGGACATGCATTGGTTGGGGGGGTGGGGTCACATACATTCCTAACGTCTGGTCTCCAGGCACCTGCACATGGACTTGAGCCCCCTTCCTTCCCCCTCTGACCGCATCTCATCTCAATATTAGCGGAGAGAGACCACAAAGACTAATTGCCTCCGGTGGCCTAGTCTGGGTAGTATGCAGAGCTGTTCCTTTGCTCCTTTGGTGTGTCAGTCATAGGTTTCCGTTTCTAATATCAACAGGGTTTTTTTCTCAACACCCTTCCACACATACCCAGAATCCTGACCCCATCATCCAAGACCTCTGGTTGAATGCCATCTGGCTGCTTCTTGCCCTCTTACTCAATCACACTTGTGCTAATAGGGAGTCATTTTTACAAATTTGTCAAATACGAAGATCCAGCGAGTCGAGACATTATTTGATAGTATTCTTAAAGGGGTCATATGATGCTGCTAAAAAGAACATTATTTTGTGTATTTGGTGTGTATGGGGGATTTCAGCTTGATCTGGAGCCCCTGGACCCCACACGTCGAGGCACGGACTCCTGTGAGCGCAGCCAAAAGAGGTCAGATGTTTATTGTTGAATTTTAACTGACATTTGAGTGTGGGGCTCGGCCACGTTCTAAAAACCACATAAGGACATGACTGGTGAATGTGAGGAGGCAGTGAGTAGCCAAAGTCTTGGCAGGGGTCCCAATAAAAGTGAGACAACTTCCTCCGCCAACATACATACAGTATTATATATGGCATGGACACCTTTAAAACACAATACAAATGTAAAATATTAAATGGCTTCTTTTTGAGTACTATTCCCACAGAGTTTAAAAGCCAATGTTTTGATTTAACCACTACGTAGAGGATAATGTTTAGTGATGACTATACAAAAACCTTTGACTGCAGACCGCCACAATCGATCAGACATAATCACGTATTCTAGACAGCCATGCAATAAATTAGTTTTGATTATGTTTTTCCATCTAACCTAAGGGTGTCTCATTTATAATCAAGGATCAGACTGACCAAAACTGCAAGCAAATAGAACTCACCACCAGTGTGAATGCCTGTAGATTAAATAATTACACAAAATTAGTAATTAGGGAGATTTAACCAAACCAACCCTCTACATTGCGAGTAAATCACTCGCATATGCGACTAAATCTTCACTCTGGCGACTAAATGATGAAAATATACAGTGCATTTTAGGCCCAATTTTAATTAGGGTTATGCTTCTCAGTTATGCCCGGTTCAGACTACACGATTTTAGCCCGATTTTGCCACGATTTGCTTGACGTAGGGTGTCGTGGGGATTCGTAAACGACAATGGGCGTCGGGACGCAAGATTCCATCGTTTCAGCACGTGTAGTGTGTCATAGTGGACGACAACCGATTCCGCGTCTGCGATGCTTCACGACATCACGACAGAAAGACTAGCAGGTTTAATTTTTTTTCCGTCATCCACGACGAGTTCTGTCACATTGGTGACGTTGACCAATAGCAGCACAGAAGCTCTTTCATACACAGGTTTCAAACATGGCAAAACGAAAGAGAGATGATGGTGCTGCTAGGTGGAATTATGAGATGGAGGAAAGGTTCATGAAGCTGTGGCAACAGTACTCCTACCTGTATGATGTGTCATCGAGGGACTACTATGAAAGAACAAACAAAGAAAAATGCTGGCGAACTATAGCGGAAGCGCTTCAGCAGTTTACACTCTTGTTTTCGGAAGTCAGTCACTAGTTCCGCCTTCTCGATGACATCATGCGCGTCATTAAAGACGGCACGCAATGAATGGTCGGGAAGCAACGTGTAGTCTGACATGTTTCTTGTCCACGACATGACAAGATTTTAGGAGTCAAAATAGTGTAATCTGACACAGTGACTATCGTGACAGACCAAAATATAATGTAGTCTGAACCCGGCATTACACTTCAACAGCATCAAATCATTATTACTAATGTAGGTTTATTACATTTAATAATTATCGATTGGAGACATGAAAACAATTCACTTCTTACTCCTAATATTTTACTTGTACATGTCCATTTAACATAAACGTAGATTTAGATTACATTCAAACATTTGGCAGATGTGTGCAGCTCTGTTATGTTACACAAAATTAAAAGAAATGTTCTGCTTCTTTCAGATGCAAGCTATAACAACACAACAAATTAGGCTGTCCTAAGTAACGAAAAATACTAAAATAGAATAATACAAATCAATAGAACAAAAATATGAGAATAATACTCATTATTAATAGTTGAATTTTTATCATATTTTTCCCTTAAATAATCTTGCAGGTGTGATTAGGCTCCAATACTTTGCACCTCTGATATAAACCAAGAATTTACCATCAATGTCCAGAGCAGCTACAGAGCAGCTGGACAGTTTAGAAGAATTTAGCACGCACAGACTGTCAGACAGGAAAAACGTATTATTGCTCATTTAAAATAATTCTTGCAGTGATTGTAGAATGTATCTCCAAAAACAATACTTGTACTGCACAGGTAGTCTTTGGACAGGGCAATCAGTGCTTGAGATTAAGCCAATGAGCTGGGAAATACAGTCACCTTTTCAAGACTTTTCTACCGTTATCATGAGCATCATCTTTCTGACCACTCTACAGGCGACACTGTTAAGAGTGTCTGGCTGGCTAGACAGTCTCTCAGACACTAATCACTAATGATGATGATAATGGAGTAGTAATTTGGTAGGATGCAGGTTTCTACGTGTTCTCTGTCCTGAATCATGTTCCCTCATTTCCTCAGTAAACCTTCTAAACTGCAACACAAACCCAAAAACTGCACAAATATACACACAAGGATTAGCATACCCAACCGGGACATCCGCTTCTAAGGTAACCAGACCTGATGGGGCCAGAGACAGAGAACATCAAACAATCACAATCGGGAGGACTCGTCTTAGTACATAGCTCAATCAGAAGGAGGCAGACAGAAATGCCAACGATAGTTCTACAGACAGTGACCTTTAGCCTCAACCCCATGACCTACTGTTCCGTTTAGGAGATTAGGAGAAGCGGTGAGATATCAGATCACAACACAACGTGACTGGGGTTAAGGGGTGTTTGGGAGATTAATGGTTAGAGATTTTAATACAAAAGGGTGAAGGTTTGGTCCTAAACAGAGATGACCCAGAATTTGAATCCTGCGTGAGTAGGGTTCTTAGTTTGAGGGAAAAAATCCTTGAAACTACTGTATTTTAAGGGGCACTATGGAAAAATGTACTGGATAACCATACATGTCCAAATTAAGCATGTCTAATTAGTGATGCAAAGGATATAGCAATAAATATGTAAGTGCAGATACCAATAGATGATAATGTAATGTTTATTCTAAGTGCACACCACAGTTACAGTATGTTCTGTAAACATACTCTACAGTTCAAACATTTGGGGTCAAGCAAGTTTATGTTTTTGATTTTTATATTTTTGAATTTAAAATAACTGTTCTCTATTTGAATACATTTTAAATGTAATTTATTTCTGTGAAGGAAATGTGAAATTTCTAGCAGTCTTCAGTGTCACATTATTCTTTTTTTCATGAATAGAAAGTTCAAACGAACATCATTTATTTGTATAGAAGTCTTTTGTAACAAAAGTCTTTACTGTCACATGTGATCAATTAAATATGCCCTTGCTGAAAAAAAAAGCATGAAGAAAAGAAAAGGTAGTGTTATTGTGGACTGTCAGATGGATTTTGATTGTTTTTGTCATAATTGTGGACTCCACTATTCTTGGAGTTAAAGTCATTTTTAAAATGTAGTGGTTATATGTATTGTTCTTAGTGTGAACAGGCTTTAAACTGATAACTGAATAGCTAGTCCATTCTCCAAGTCTGCTCTCTAAATACAGTCTAGATTTAAAATTAAATTTCAATTGGGATGAGCAAGTCACTTAAAAGTTAATGCGCAGGCCATCCTAAGCATGAGCAATAGGAATAGCCATACTTGCCTAATTAAATTAAGTTCACTCTCTGACTTTATATAACAGGTTGCTAAACAGGTCTTTAGTAATTCATTGAGAAATCTAAAAGTGCTGTTTTCACATTGTTTGTTTTCTACATTTGTGAAATGGACTTCTCTTCTGAGAAATATCATAAAGGGAGATCATACCGAAGCACCATTTCACAGAGCCGTTTATTCTGTCCAACAGTCTGCAGACTGGGAATTCAGGGTAGGCCACACTAAACAGCTCGGCGCATCTGGCAACCTCATCAGTAATTCTAAGAACTCATAAACTGACCAGAGATCAGTCAACACTGGGAGAAATTCCTTGAAATAACACCCACTAGCACCAAGCATGCAATTAATTAGGAAAACACACAGAAACTGTTTGGTGCCGATGGAACTTCCTCTCTGAAGTTCAACAGCTACTCTAGGGGATAGCCAAAGACAATGCCGCAGGTTTAGTGATTTCATAACAAAAGAATGTAAGTAAAAAAAATAAATTAAAAAAAACCTTCAAAAATAGGTATGTAAACTGGCATTCAGGCAGCATGATTTGCTAATGAGAACATTTGGACGGGAGGATTAGATATGCAGGTGTGAAACAGTTTAAAGTGTGTTTGCACGCTCTTACCTAAGGTGCAAGTCCTCAGAATATTTCAGGCAGGCATAGATGAATTCTTTGAGTTGTGAGTATACTTTAGACACAAATTCAGAAAATGGCAGCTTCTTTGGAAAAGGCATCTGTTTAGAAAAATGATACTCGTAAATAAGTAAATAAATACATTAAAGCACAGGGCAAGTATTCTGGAGGCTTTAAAATCAGAAATGTGAATGTTTTGTATTTTTGTTAAAACTATTAATTAAATGCTTGTGTGAGCTGTAAAGTTGTCTAAATCATTCTTTTGGTGTGGTACTAGTCTAGTTGGACACTTCTGGTTCTGGGGTGTATTTTAACAGATGCTTTGCCATGTGTACTTCCATTGTAAGTGTTTTAAATGTGATCAAAATTTCTGCTCAAAATGAAAAATATTGACAATCTGTAACAAATGCTGTTGATAGAGCACACTGGGAGATTTCCTTTATAAAGGAAACAAAAAGGCAGCCTAATTGCATGAAAAAGAACAGCTGCAAGTATCACCAAGAAAGGTAGCATCCTTTGATTACTATAACAGTATTGGGCAGTAGTTCTTGTTGACGTCAATGGGAGAATTCAAATGTATGGTTAAGTTCAAGTATTTCAGGGGATGCGCATGTTAGTAATCAACTTTTTGGACAGCAGGAGGATATTTGTGTCTTTGTGGAGACTGGAGGGTGTGTAACTGAGGGAATCTGTAAGAAAATCTGTGGGATAAAAGCTTTCTTATGTGCCTAATGTTCACCTTGTCGAGCTCTGGATCCTGGAAGGGGAATTGGCCTGCTATTCGTTGGTACTCTTCAGGGGATGCCACAGGAATGGGGCTGTAGTTGTCCTGATCCAAGATTTGCCTAAATCAACAGAATACGTATGAGGAGGGAAAAGACCAGGACTTCACAGATCAACTGATCATAAACCTGAGGGCAAGAGCAGGATAATAAAGAAGACTAAATAATCTAAACACCATTTACTGGACTCATGAGCCGTGTGTCTGTGTTTGTGTAACTCATCATAGCAAACACACATAACACATTTCCTTGAATGCCTGTTCCCACAGTAATGACATTCTGGCCATTCAAAGACTCCAAAGCATCATTCTTTTATAGAGTGAGTCAAGTGTCTCTGACAGGGAAGGAAAAGCATCTCCAGCAAGGTTACAACAACTTTTCCATGTCATCTGCTCTTAAGATTCAACCAAACAAATCGTAACTATCTCCCTCCAAAGAGCTTTAACATTTTTTCAACAACAAATTGACATTTTTTGGATTAAATGCTCTTTAAAGGTATCCCAGCACAAAAAAGAAGAAAATATTTGTCCTTCAAGCAATATGATTTAGTCATATGGGGGTAATTTGATCAGTGATTTTAGATGGTTTGGTCTGACAAAATTTCCGTCCTTCAACTGTCCTGCAATACACAACCTCTGCAAATATAAATCTCTGAGCACTACAGGTATCAGATTGAGTCAATGTCCTTAAATGGTAGTTTGATATAGGGCATTAAAAGTGGATATTTCATTTAAAAAATGGATGTGTGGTTACCAAGTATTGAAATAAAGAACAGAACAAATGACTTGCAGTAAACGCAATCTGATTTACGTTGAACGCGCCTTACATTTGGACATAACCCTATTAGTGTAATTCCTTCAGTATGGATTTCTCAAGGCCAGGGTCATAAGGTGATAAAGTTGTCATTTTCCTAACTCAAATGAGAAACTGAGGGATAGAGATGCAGAAAACAGAGAGAAAGAAAAGGGAGAGAGAAGGCAGAAAGCACCTGAAGGACTGGTTCCACTTTTTCAGCAGGATCTCCCCATATTGATCCCTCATCTCCAGCAACATATCAAACAACTGGTTTACTGGAAAACCATAACCCTGCAGTGAGAGAGAGGAAAAGAGAGGGGGTGGATAATGCCCATCTCAGTTGAAAAAAGACAGCAAATTAATGCAACTCTCAGCAGAAAACAGGATGAAATGGTTTTTATACATTTACACTTGATATTATGATTAATTATTTGGAAATAAAACAAACACCATATTAACCCTTTTCATAATGTCTATTCAATGCTTTATTTGTCGGTCACAATACTGTTTTTAAATGATATTCACTTTTCTCAGAAAATATTGCAGCATGTGATTATTTATATCTATGTCGAGTAATCAACATATGTAATTTTAAAAAATCCTATCCAATGACACCCCAAGTACTAAAATGTTATAACCAGGTACTACTCCACTCACCTGCAGTGTGTCTGCAAACAGCACTATAAGATTCTTCAGATCTAAAATCAGGTCTGGATCAGTGCAATAAGACTATGGAGACATGAGAGTAAGAGTGATGGATTACAGCAGAAGCAGAGGAAGGACAGCACAGGAATTTAAATTACCTGGTATAAACACAAGAAAAGACAGCTTTTATGCAACATTAACTGTACTAAGGTTTCCAGTTGAGTATCTGACAACAGAGCTGTTCAGTTTGTCTTCCTAAAACCCACAAAAGGATTATGGTTCACTCTGAAATTTAAGAATTTTGTTTTTAGAATAGTGTTTTCCATTTATTAGTAAAATAAGGTCTGCAGTTTGCTAACTATATAAGGACAACAAACACCACAAAGATGTGCGTTTACTTACTCGGACAGCTGTTGCAGTCCTTTTGCAGGAACTTGCAACTTACATTTTTAAATCAGACAACTGTTTCAAACTTCACATGTGAGGTACATCTGTGTGTAATTTACACTAATGTTCAAAAATTCGGAGTCGGTCAATTTTTTTTTAAAATAATTATGGTAACACTTTACAATAAGGTTCATTATTTAACAGTTAACTACTTTAGTAGTTAACTGTGTTACTGTATTATGGTAGTGTATGTTGTAAATATGACATAAAATAACAAAATGTGAAAATATCTTCAAGTAAAGGTAGCCAGACACCTTATTGTACTAGAAAACCACTATCCTAAAAATCCATCAGAAAATCCAGAGTGAAGCCATTAGCCGTCCAGGCTGGCCATAAAAATAATGTCTGCTTGAACAGCTCTACTGCTTGTCTTGTTCAGTGTGTGTTAGGTGTGTAGTGTGCAAACATACTGAATGCGTACGCAAGGCTGCAATGGTCTTTGAAAGGGCCAGCTCCCACAATTCTTCCACGTAAGCCCTGTTAACCAGGCCCTGTGTGGTGTGCAAGATGTGGTCCTCCACTACAAAAAAACTACAGGACACATACAGGGAAATACAGGAACAACTTAAAGAATGTTGGAAAGTGTATGAAAGACAAACAGTTAGTACATTATAACATCATAGGAAAGCATTAAACCACATCAATAATATCCCAAATGGGCACAATGAGGCTTTCCAGCACACAAAGGCATCAGAGTCATCGAACATCCCAGCAACATTTTTAGAGAAATCCCAGACATCCCACTGTGTGAGTGCCCTAAGCCTTTTTTGTGCCACTTAAGATGTTTGTAAAAGCCTCCGTACCAGACACTAGCCTTCCCGATATTCCCATTCAGAATAACACCAATCTGCCACTCCACATCCCCAGAACCATAAATTCTAAAACTAAGAGTGTTTTTCAGCAGCACTGGGATGGAGAATCAGGAAGGGCCAGAGGAAGGGGACCGTTTGGCTAAAGGGAGGGTCGAACGCTGAGCCAAAAAAGGCTTTGGCTGTTTTAATTCTCTTCTATATTAAAAATTAACATTGTAAGCACGTATAATTGATTTTCAGTTAATTTGGCCATTCAAAACAAAATGTGCACTGCACTCACCCGACAATTTGATTGAAGTAGTGCCTGTACCCCTCTAACGTTTCATGCTGGAGACCACAGGAAAGAGAAAGAAGATTTTATGAACATCAGTTAACTGAGCAGTCCAATATTACAGCTCTTTTTTAAAGTTTTTATTACTCATGGAATAAACTAGATTACCTTAAAACATTTAAAAATGTGTGTCTGTACTGACCAAATAACAACATACCTGTACAATGACATTCTGCAAATGTCTTCAACACGTTAGCATACACTACAGGTCAAAAGTTTAGGACTGTAAAATTGTTTAATATTTTTGAAAGAAATCAGTCAATAATACAGTTTAAAACAGTAATATTGTTAAATTTTATTACAACCTTGAAATAACTTTTTTCTATTTTAATTCATAGTAAAATGTAATTTCTTATTATTTTCAATGTAGAAAACAGTCGTGCCGCTTAATATACTAGTGGAAACAATTTTAAATAGAAGACTTCTGTAACATTGTAAATTATCTTTACTGTCACTTTTGATAATTTTATTAATTCCTTGCTGAATACAAGTATGATTCTGTAGTATGAAAAAAATGCTACTAACCTCAAACTTTTAAATGGTACTGTATACATTAAGTATTTTGTAATGACATTAAGTGCACAGATATAAAAAAACAGAAACTAGAATGAAATTGGGGAAAATATGTACAACTCAGCTCTGCTAGAAGGAAAACTTAAGTGTTCAACAACTGAGCTATATGTTAACTATAACGATGTTTCCACATCCTTTTTCAATCGTTGTTCAAGCCAATGAAAATTATATATGAACACCACCACACTAAAAGTCCACATATGAATTTTCAGGCCCTAAATTAACTATACATGTCAAGTTCCTGGTAAGTATCCATCTCAAATAAGCATAAACTTGTACATTATTCAATGATAATGGCTTACCTCATAGTTCCTGATAGTTTATGTGAGGTGATGTTAGTGATTGGGGGTGGTGCAGTGAATATGATTGAAGGGTGTAAAACAGACAGTCAGACAAAGCATGTGCTCAGGCAGTGTGAGGGCGTACCATGCTAGAGTGAGGCTGCAGCACAAGTCGGGCCTGTTTCCGCCGCTGCTTCCTGTAGTAGTTCTCAAATGTGTCCCGGGCACCCTGGGTAAACCAGATACACATTCTAAACACCTGAGTGGGAATAAGGCTATTTACTAAAAGGCGTGAATCATTTTGAGTGAACAGCTCTGTGACCACTGAGTACCAGTCATTTAAGACTTGTAATTACACCAAAATATAAAAATAAAAAATAAAAATCTTAAGATGACTGGAGGTCATAAGAGGGGAGGATGATGACTGAGAGAAGCAGTTAACAGAGGAAAACAAATTCTCATGCTAAACTTCAAATAAGAGCATATCAGGTACTCTCTCTCCTAATCTCATAGTACGATTCAGAATACAGCGCAGCAGAGGCTTGCAGTCTAAAAACAAAGGCCCTCATTCACCACTTAAAGACTTGATCCTTTTTCCAGAGTCCCAGAGTGCAGTTCCTGTCCACCTCACACAGACTGCTATCAAAGTCTACAAGGGCATGACACCAAAACATACACACACACACCCCTCAGAACAGAGAACGCAGAAACAAAACAGTAACGCACAGAGTGACAGAGATAAAGACAGAAAACAGCGTCAGCATGGTAGGACTTATCACTACCTCCGGTCAAGGGCCTCTCTGAATTTATCTAGCCAGAGCGGGTGACTGTACCTCTTAAACAAAGATAGTAAAACAGGACAAGACTTGACCACACAGAACCAGTTTATAAATAACAAAAGTGAGATACAAGCTCTGTTTCAGATCTAGTGAGCCTTTTGCTGGTCCGCAGCCTATATAGGTAGTTGGAACACTGTGTGACACACTAAAATATAGCCGAATTTATGTTTTTTTTTTGTAATTATATGCCATTTCATAACACCAGAGTATTACAGTGAATTTTCAGCAACCACAGCTGCCAGTTTTTTACTAAACATTTTATGGAATATTTTTACTTTATAATATCATATTTTTAATTAGATGTAACGATTTTTAAAATACTTTTAAATGTATTTAAATATTTTTATAGCCACTGAACAAAATGAGTATTCATAATAGAAAACTTTAACTTTGTCTGCCATCTTGAATGACTTTTTGCATTAATTAAATCCTAATACAGGATACATGAAATGAATTATAATGCATCTGTCAAAGCTTTGCATCAGCTTTCATATCGGTGAGCTTAAGATGACTAAAATGCTGTATATGAAGGAAGCTCACTAGGTTTTTGAATAGAGCTGTAGTCTATTGCAACATTGTCATTTCTGATGCTTCGATGTACAGCATACTTATTATGCCAGAGTCCTCACTAAGGGCACAATAGTAATACAGAGTCTCTCAAGCATTTAAACTAGTAATCATTTGGTTACCAAACCCAAATAGTTAACCAAGACCACCCAAATGTAATGATGTGTGGGGAGGAATAAGGTTTGAGAAATAAGAATTGAAAGAGAAAAAAAGCAGACACAGAATTGGAAAAGCATTATATACATTTTGAATGACTTCAGAACAACCTTAAACCTTTAATAACAGCAGGGATCGAACAGATATTCTGCTTTGACCACAGAGGCCTTCACAGCACAATGAATGGCTGAAGGCGAAACAATTCAGTGAGGAACATAACAAAATATAAGAAAGTAAGTAACTTGCTCAACAAAAAATGCTGCATTTTCCTCTCACAAAAAGTTCTAGGAATTCTGATTCATTTTAGCCAGTTGGTTCATTCATCAACTTATAAAAAAAATGGATTCAATAATTCATAACCACTCTACTTTGAAGCTGCAACTTGTCAAAATTGATGCTGCTCATAATTTAAAGTAGCTTCCCCAAAACCGAACAGTCCAAAGTGGGGCAAAATGACTCCTGCACAATATACGGTCATTGACACACACTCTTTGGAGTAGGATGTGTATTACCTCAGAATCCTTAAAAATAAATTCTGGAGAAGGAAAAAAGGATGTTCAAGAAGAATGCCATGTTATGTGCGAAGGGAATTTAACGGAGTGTGTCCATCATGTTGGCTATACAAGCTCTTCTGCGGTTACTAAGACCGAGAAGAGCAGGTCTACCAACTGCAGTCTAAACCCAGTTAATCGTGTCCAAACGCTCCATCTCTTATAGATGTTCCTTAACCTAAACAGTCAGGAGAACAGTGCCAACATCGACTATCAAATAAAGATCCACACTAAAGTTCAGCTGAACTTCCCTCCACAAAGGTCTAGTGCCTCAGATCTCCAGAGCTCCACTAATAAAGAAAGTGACGGATATAGCTGTGTTGGACAGCTGAATTTTGGGTGTGGTTCTCTGGGTCGGAGAAGTAGGATGGAGGCCTGTTCTGTGGATCTCCTTCTCCAGGGCTTCCTGCTGTAACTGGCCCATCACAACCAGCCTGTGTTTACACTGATCAGAACACAGACCAGAACTGTCAGAGAACTAAGACGCTGTTCAGACCTTACGTTCCATCAGAAGTAAAGAGGAGGAGTTTGAGCTGGAAGAGGGTACAGGAGGGTACAAATGCTGTGCAAATCCACCACCAATACATTCGAATAAAAAGTCCAAAATGGACTATGTGACAAAAAACAAAAATAAAAAGTAAGATATGGACAGCCAACAGAAGAGAACAAACTGTGACCCCTCTGAGATCTCCATCATCCTCTGATCTCTGACACAGTAGCGCCATTAAATCTCAGCGGCTACACTTGAGGTCAGACTGGTTTAAAAGGAAAATGCCATTTCAGTTTAGTTGTTTTCTGGCAATGCAAAAACAATAAGCATTTATGGTAAGTGCAAGACCTCGAGACAGAGAGGTCACACTTTCAACAAGTCGTGCTTCCTCTTTTCTCTGTTTTCTATTCTATTGCAATCTGCTGTTCTCTTTTAATTCCACCACCCCAGAGGGATAATGTTTTTCCTCTGTCCGTTTGAACTTTATTATCGTCAGATTCATAAAAATGTCAAGTGTTTGACGGCAGTGTGAAGAAAAACTTAAAACACATTGTCTTCAATTTAATTTTTTTCTAGCCAAACTTGACCAAAGAACAGGCTGTACCCTCTAACTGACACTCTGACCTCTTCCTTGTCCTGTTCTTTTTCTCAGTCCTTATTCTTTCCATCCCTCGGCTTGACTTTAAAACCGGAGTCCAACTTCCTGTCCCTCCGCAGCAGCTCCACACTTACAGTTCCACTGTGTTCCAGTGTACTGTCTCACACACATACACACATGTACAAAAAAAGGCCAGGGACACCGTGGCCGGGTCACAACCCTCTGGTATGAAGGAAACCCAGGTGAACCCCCTGAGCGTCTCCTGCCGATTCCCAGCTCGGGCCATCTGGAGTGCAGCCAGCTCAGAAGTCAGAGCAGACCCAAAAAAAAAGGGCCATTGTACATGTACAGAACCAAGGTCATGAACAATTTCTGTATTTCAAGTTCATTGTTTATTGTCATTTCTCCCACAGGGAGAAACAAAACACGGTATCTCTGATAGCATCATAATGCAAGAAATAAGGACACATCTAGCAATAGCAACAATAATGACCGCACAGTGCAATAGACAAATCTATGCAGCGTTATGTCATAAATTAAACTAGAATAATGAGTCTGCAAATGTTGCAATGAGATAAACCATAGAGTGCGATAATAAACATTAAATAGTAGTCCTTAAAGTAGAGTAGTGCAAAGTATGTTTGGAGGGAGAGTTAACATGGCATTCAGAGTCCATTGTTGGGCCCACAAGAAACAAGAGATAAAAGATGAGGGCAGTGGTCAACCACAGCTGTCAAGTAACCTGATCACCTGAGGAAAGAAACTGTTTCTCAGTCTTGTAGTTCGTGCTCGAACACTTCAGAGTCTTCTTCCAGATGGGAGTAGGCAGAACAGTTTTTTTTTTACAACCTTGTAAATGTCCTCCATAGATGGGAGACTGGATGCAATGATGTTCTGAGCAGCCTTTACCACCCTCTGTAGGACCCCCTGTCAGCGGCCGAACAACTGCCCAACCAGACTATGATGTTATTGGTCAGGATGCTCTCCACTACACATCTAAAAAAGTTGATCATGATGATGTTACTCATGGCTGCTTTTTTAAGTCTTCTCAGAAAGCGTAGTCATTATTGGGCTTTCTTTACCAAGGAAGTGATGTTCTTGTTCCATGAGAAATCATCTGTTATATGAACACCACGAAACTTCAACGAAGCTTCCAACTATTTGCACTTGGCCATTTGACTAATTTCCCTCCCTTCCATGAGTGTCTCTCTGCCCCTCTCACTCTTTACAGTAACAAGTAGCCGTGTTTACTTGAAGTTTGTTTAAATTATCAGGAGTGATGTCACACTATGGCCGATCGCCATATAAACATACAACAGCCTCAACAACTTCCTTCCTGTGGGGGCGTTCAGGACAGTGAATATACAGTGAATGGGAAGTATCTGCCATATGTGCATTCAAACACGGGCGTTCATGAGTGTGTGCTCACCGTTTAAACAAAAAAGTCCTTCGGGGACATATAAAGTGCAATTCTGATTGTTTTTGTATAAGCAAGCAGTGTGATTTCCCAGGGTCTGAGGTGACTCAAGGGTCACCAGGGAAAGGAAACACAAAAACTCGAACATTCCTTCTTAAAAAGAAACGCATCAACTCGCTTATCGGGGCTCTTTTCTCATTAGTTTGCTTTCTTTCCTATAACTTCAAAAGTGTTGGTATGTGTCCCCTCTATGACTCCCTGCCTGGTCACTTTCAAACAACTCATGTCCATTACTTTTCCTCACTTTCCTTTGCGTCCTCAGACGGCTCCTACACCTGGTCTCCAGAACTGCCCCAGCATGCCATTCTCACAGGTTTCTATTACAAAGGCTATTGTAGTAATGACAGTCCGTCTGCACACACTTGAAATTTACAGGCCAGAGGATCATAAAAGTGATATTCCACCAACTCAAACAATTTGAGTCTTCATGAGGAGCAGTCAGCACGTACACTCCGAAAACAAACATGTGTGTACTCACGTTTAAAAAAAACAAACAAACAGACGTATCCACCCAAGCACGTAGACCTACACCCAATTCTTGGTCATATTTTGAGGCATACTACAAAAGCAAACAGTTTAAATAGCTGCATGTCTAGCAAGTTAATAGGTAATAAATGAACAGTGATGCATTTAAGAAATGTTTTTCATTACTTGTGGCTGCGTCAAATGCAATATTTGTTTGTGCAGGAAACATTCCAGGGTACTTTTGGGTGGCGAACATGCTGGTGGTAAACTACGGGGCAGTTTCCACTGGCAAATTTCAGCAAAGTCATCGACAAACAATTGGTGCTAGCTGCTTAGAATCAAAATGACCAGCCAGCATTGATTAACACATGTACTTATCATGAAGCGATTCAAATCAATTTAGGGCTGCATGGTTTGGACCAAAAAAAAAAAATCATAAAGCGATTTTGTCAAATATTGCAATTTTATAATTTGAAATAATATGAAAAACATCTAATATCCAAATAAAGGCAATTTAAAAAACAAAAAGACAAAAATCATAATGAAATAATTCTTTGCCATGTTCAGCAAGAACTACATAAGTGCATGTGATCCTTTTGACTTCAAATTAAGTTAGTTTTGGCTAGGGCAATTTGAATTTTTTCACTTAATGATGCAACCATACATTAAATCAAAATGATTTACACATACACTACTGTTCAAAAGTCTGGGATCAGTAAGATTTTTTTTATGTCTTTTTTTTTTTTTAAATGCTCACCAAGGTTGCACTTATTTGATCAAAATACAGTATAAACAGTAATATTGTGAAATATTACTGTTTTCTGATATATTTATCACAATAAAAATACACATTCGCTCACAAACTCACATTTTCATGAACATATTTTGAAAACACACAAGACATTTTCTCTCTGAGAAAGAGAAAATCTTTCTCTCACGAGAGGCCTTGGGGAACAAAGTGCAGGTAATAGTTATTAGCGTGAGGGCCAATACAGAGATCATATTCTGATCAGACAAGTCAAACCTGAAATAAAATAGATAGCAAACAGGACATACTCACCAATACAGTGTAGATGTGTAAACAGCGATACACAGGAGAGAAGTCCACCAAGTCCTGCGCACCAGGAATCTGCAATACAGTACGAGTCAATGAGAGACACATCACCTGTATGAGCAGCACTAAAGCTGGAAATCACTAAGAACAATATTAAAACTTACTTTTCAACTAGAAACTATTTTGATGCTTGATGTCATGAAAATGAATGCAGCGCATAATAGTTTTTACCAGATTTAACTGGTCACAAAAGAAGTTTCCCTTCTCTTTACGTCCCTTTGACCTGAGCCACCCTTGAACTTGCCAGTAAGGAAAGACTCTTTTTCTAAAAGTAAGCCAAACAAATGGACAACTAAACAATGCCAGCTTTGATCTGGTGCCCACAAAATGGCAACCAGGGACATACAAAACCAACTATGTTGTGGCACCACCAACAATAACCCAGAGAGAATGTGGAAAAAACTATTCAGTCTTGATGCACCACTGGGACAGCGCTGGAAATGTCTGTCCGGTTCAGGGACGGCATGTTCACATTAACATGCTCCCCTAGAAACAATTTACAGACAGGACAAAGGGGCGCAAGGGGACATCGTTCAAGTGGCATGGGGTCATTAAACGGGCACCGATCTGCATCTCTAGATACAACCCATTTCTCAGGAAGCCCCTGAGCGCAGAGATTCGAGCAGATTAAAGGCTGGCACAAGCAGGAGCCAGAAGAGGAAAACATGATGACGCACGGGCTGATTGAAGTATGGAGGGAAGGGAAGGGGGAAAAGGTCAAACGAGAGGGCAAAAAGCGTTAACCTTACCAGGGTCACTTAAAGGTAAGGTTTTCAACTTTTTGTGGAACTCATCAAAATCTTGAGAGCTGATCAAACAGATTTCAAAATGGTATTCAGTTAGTAAACACTGTTGCTACATCATGAAATGAGGTAAGTAAGGTGATAGGTAAAGATGCCAACATTAGTCAACAAACTAATTATTTACTCAGCAAAATTTTTCTTCGCTGCTTTGGTACGAAAGTGTCTGCTTAACGTAACAATGCAAACAGAAAACAAAAGTCCATCACCAGTGCTTTGGTACAAACACAACAAGTGCCAATCTTGTGTTGCTTTGGTTTGACCAAATGAAAACACCATGTCAAACAAGAGAAGAAGCCACACAACACAAACAACGCTTATCTGAGCACGTCAAAATAAACTCATTATAAACTAAACAATGAACACCGACTGAGAGTGTCTTGACTGCGTCACTTTAATTTGTCTCTCAGGAGTAGGCCTGTCACGATAACAACTTTTTGTTGTGCGATATATTGCCCCAGAAGTAATTGCGATAAGCGATATTATTGTCATTTTAAAGTCCATTTTATGCCACTGAATCTATAATCATAATGTAACAGCATAATAATGAAAGAAGGTCTATACTTAGCAGTCAGATGTCCGTATGCACAAAGGCACAGATCCCTAAACAAGGCCATATCTGCAGATGAAACTTTTTTTGTAGAAGCATTTTTTAAATTTGAACTAGCACCTCATGACTACACCACGTTTTGTACGAGAAGCTGAAAAAGACACAGGTGCAAGTAGAATGTACAAAACACAGTGACATTAATTAGTAAAAGTAAATATAATGGGCGATATATTGCGTCGCCAAAAATTATTGAGGTCATGTACATATATTGCGCGATAAGTCGATATATTGATTATTGCGACAGGCCTACTCAGGAGCTAAGCGAGACCGGGAATCATCCTTTCACTCTGTGCCGATGCCGGCAGCCACAGCTGGGGAGCACGTCTTGCATGCTCCACACGTCTCACATTGCCGCCTCAGAGGAGCAGGGCAGCCCTAATGACACTAAACAACTGCAGAGCTGACGCTCCATTAAGAAAGGGAGGGGATCCTGGACTGGGCAGGCAGCCCAACAGCAAGTCCATGGGGATATTAGAGTAAAGGAGGAGAAAGGAACTGCTAGAAATAGACAGAAACAGAGACACAGGGACTATTGGGTATTCATCAATATTCAGAAACGGTTCCATTTAAAAAAAAAAAAACTGAATGATTTTCATGACTTGGCTAACGTGGATGGAACACTGTAATAAAATACTGTGATAGTGTCTTGCAGATCTAAGTCGATTCTTCAGAAGACGACTGATGAATCAGACAGAGCTGAATAAATCTGACGTACTTGCTGAGTGATTCATTCACATTTAAATAAAAAATAACCAGGAACCATTATTGTGTACTTAAGGACAGTTGTTCATTTGACAGCATGTAGATAAAGAAACATGTTATGAGTGTTGGTATTAGAAATGCACCGTCATCCTGCCATCAATCAGAACTGGACAGTTTTTGCTCCAAACAAGTGATTAGCAACTGGCTAGTTTTTTAGTTTATTTCGGCCGATCACGGATTTGGACTTGCGCACAACATGCATTGCAATCATTTCCCAAAGTGTTATTTGTGTGGAAATATTAGAAAGTCTACAAACAGAGTGTTACACAGAGACGAGACACACTAAAGGCAGATATTAAAAAATGGCAATCGATATCGGAATCAGATTGGTGCATCCCTATTTGGTATATAAAAAAAATTCTCAAAAAGCACTAAAAACTCCTCACTAAGAGGAATCAGAACAAGAATCATTACATTCCTTATGATTCCCATCTCTATGAAGAACTGAGACAGAAATAAAAAGAGAATGACACCCAAAAAGACACATTTAAACAAATTTTATTTTTCTGGTTTCATAACCTGTGCACAAAAATAGACTAAAAACTTGACTGGCTTAAAATCAGTTGAAATGCTTAATGGTTTTATTGTGACTGCAGAGATTAATCTTTCCTCTCTCACCTCATTTTCCTCTTCATCCTCCACATCCAGTATCCCAGAGTCCTTTTCTGAAAAGGGGTTGCTTCCATTTCTGTCCACCTCTGTGCCTGAGCACACTTCCTTTTGTATCCTCCGTCCACTCACTGACTGCTGTTGTGATGTCACGGCATTGTCACGAGCGATCTGCACCTGCGCCTGGAAAACAAACACAGAGTGGCATGTGTGAACAGGAACATATGAAAAAGTGGTATCGGTGCATCCCTAAATATCATATGATTGGTGCATCCCTATTTGGTATATAAAAAAAATTCTCAAAAAGTACTAAAAACTCCTCACTAAGAGGAATCAGAACAAGAATCATTACATTCCTTATGATTCCCATCTCTATGAAGAACTGAGACAGAAATAAAAAGAGAATGACACCCAAAAAGACACATTTAAACAAATTTTATTTTTCTGGTTTCATAACCTGTGCACAAAAATAGACTAAAAACTTGACTGGCTTAAAATCAGTTGAAATGCTTAATGGTTTTATTGTGACTGCAGAGATTAATCTTTCCTCTCTCACCTCATTTTCCTCTTCATCCTCCACATCCAGTATCCCAGAGTCCTTTTCTGAAAAGGGGTTGCTTCCATTTCTGTCCACCTCTGTGCCTGAGCACACTTCCTTTTGTATCCTCCGTCCACTCACTGACTGCTGTTGTGATGTCACGGCATTGTCACGAGCGATCTGCACCTGCGCCTGGAAAACAAACACAGAGTGGCATGTGTGAACAGGAACATATGTGTAAAAATACTGACTGAAAATAATCCCAAAAGCTAATCAGATTTTCACAAAGAGAATCCAATCAATCAAATGAGACAAAAATATATACTTTGTCATTTATTTATATGGAAAATGATCCAATATTACATATCAGTGAGTGGCAAAACTATGTGAATCTCTAGGATTAGCAGTTAATTTGAAGTCCATCTGTTCAGAGGTGTTTTTAAATCAATGGTATGACTATCAGGTGTCAGTGTGTGCCTGGTTTTATTTAAAGAACAGGGATCTATCAAAGTCTGATCATGTTTGTGGAAGTGAATCATGGCACGAACAAAGGAGATTTCTGAGGAACTAAAAAGAAAAAGAGTTGTTGTTGCTCATCAGACTGGAAAAGGTTACAAAACTATCTCTAAAGAGTTTGGACTCCACAAATCTACAGTCAGACAGATTGTGTACAAATGGAGGAAATTCAAGGCCACTGTTACTCCACCAACAAAGAACACTCTAAAAGCAAGACGTGTAAAAGTCCACTAGGTTTCAAA
>NW_015638568.1:681224-682306 GCF_001515625.1 Sinocyclocheilus rhinocerous
GCTTCCATTTCTGTCCACCTCAGTGCCTGAGCACACTTCCTTTCGTATCCTCCGTCCACTCACTGACTGCTGTTGTGATGTCACGGCATTGTCACGAGCGATCTGCACCTGCGCCTGGAAAACAAACACAGAGTGGCATGTGTGAACAGGAACATATGTGTAAAAATACTGACTGAAAATAATCCCAAAAGCTAATCAGATTTTCACAAAGAGAATCCAATCAATCAAATGAGACAAAAATATATACTTTGTCATTTATTTATATGGAAAATGATCCAATATTACATATCAGTGAGTGGCAAAACTATGTGAATCTCTAGGATTAGCAGTTAATTTGAAGTCCATCTGTTCAGAGGTGTTTTTAAATCAATGGTATGACTATCAGGTGTCAGTGTGTGCCTGGTTTTATTTAAAGAACAGGGATCTATCAAAGTCTGATCATGTTTGTGGAAGTGAATCATGGCACGAACAAAGGAGATTTCTGAGGAACTAAAAAGAAAAAGAGTTGTTGTTGCTCATCAGACTGGAAAAGGTTACAAAACTATCTCTAAAGAGTTTGGACTCCACAAATCTACAGTCAGACAGATTGTGTACAAATGAAGGAAATTTAAGACCATTGTTACCCTGGCCCAGGAGTGGTCCACCAACAAAGATCACTCCAAAAGCAAGACGTGTAAAAGTCTGTGAGGTTGCAAAGGACCCCAGGTCTAAGTAAGTTCGTTCTAAGTAACTAAAGGCCTGTCTCACATTGGCTAATGTTAATGTTAATGAGTCCATCATCAGGAGAACACTGAATAACCATGGTGTCCATGGCAGAGTTGCAAGGAGAAAGCCACTGCTCTCCAAAAAGAACATTGCTGCCCGTCTGCAGTTTGCTAAAGATCATGTGGACAAGCCAGAGGAAAAATGTTTTGTGGATGGATGAAAACAAAATAGAATTTTTTGGTTTAAATGAGAAGCGTTATGTTTGGAGAAAGGAAAACACTGCATTCCAGCATAAGAACCTTATCCCATCTGTGAAACATGGTGGTGCTGGTATCATGGTTTGGGCCTGTTTTGCTGCATCTGGGCCAGGACGACTT
>NW_015638568.1:682416-695272 GCF_001515625.1 Sinocyclocheilus rhinocerous
GGACAAGCCAGAGGAATACTGGAGAAATGTTTTGTGGATGGATGAGACCAAAATAGAACATTTTGGTTTAAATGAGCAGCGTTATGTTTGGAGAAAGAAAACACTGCATTCCAGCATAAGAACCTTATCCCATCTGTGAAACATGGTGGTGCTAGTGTCATGGTTTGGGCCTGTTTTGGCTTCTGGGCCAGGACGGCTTGCCATCATTGATGGAACAATGAATTCTGAATTAAACAAGCAAATTCTAAAGGAAAATGTCAGGACATCTGTCCGAGAATTGAATGTTTTGGAATGGTCAAGACAAAGTCTGGACCTTAATCCAATTGAAATGTTGTAGAAGGACCTGAAGCAAGCAGTTCACAGGAGGAAACCCACCAACATCACAGAGTTGAAGCGGTTCTGTACTGAGGAATGGGCTAAAATTCCTACAAGAGTTGTGCAAAACTGATCAGCAGATAAAAGAAACATTTAGTGGCAGTTATTGCTGCAAAAGGGGGTCAGACCAGACACTGAAAGCAAAGATTCACATACTTTTCCCACTAACAGATATGTAACACTGGATCATTTTTCTCAATAAATAAATTACAAAGCATATATTTTTGTCTCATTTGTTTGATTGGATTTTCTTTGTCAACTTTCAGGATTTGTGTGAAAATCTGATATATGAAATATTTATGCAGAAATATAGAAAACTCTGAAGGGTTCACCAACTTTCAAGCAGCATTGAATATAAAACAGTTTTTTTCCCCTCATTATAATACTCATTTCTGCAAAAAACTTTAAAGTGCAAACAACACTTAATTATATAACAATGAAATATTATATATTATCAATCCAATAAACCATGGGGAAAAAAAGAAAGAGAGAGAGAAAAAGAACTTTAGCATTCACTAACTGCACAATCCCACATGCACTCAAGAAGAACAAAGTCTGAGCTTATGTCGATCATTTTCCCTAAGACATTCCAAGTAGAGATATTGTACTACATACTGACAAAGCACGTCTTTCCCATTAGTGGCAACAAAGGGAAAGGCACCTGTGAATAAGGACTTCCCATATGCAAAACGTAAGAGTTCAAATGAGTTTTCCTCAACAGAACACTATTCTTTAATAAACACCGTCTGACGTCATGACTGAGGTCAATGCTCACGCAACTTTCTCCTTACAGACTCCTCAAGTTATTTGGTGAGGAGCAAGATTCGGGGTTGGAGGGCTCTTGAAGCAAAAAAGGGCCTCTTTATAGAAAAAGTGAATGGTGAGGAAACCTCAGCGCCATGAGAACAACAGAATATAAACCAAGCAGCGACAATACGATGCAAGGTGGATGTTGTAGCTGCTCGGCGGTTCCACAAAAAGGAGTCGAGACAATACTGTTTATTCCGATTATTCTTCTTGAGAACGAGAAGGTCTTAATGCACTAATTGGACTACATAAAGATTGAGTGTTGTCATTGTATAAATTGTGCTCCATTTATTTCTTTAGACATGTCTGAAGTTCTAGTCCTCTTCTAATCTCGAGTAGAGTCATGTGCGTCATAGCGAGGGTGTATCGGATGGTGGCACATGAAGAGACCTTCGCAACTCAGAATTCCTTCCCGTTAAGAGCATCAGAATTAAAGGGCTTCATTAACTTCATCAAGAGTTGTGAACATTTCAACCGAACGTTCACATCCATTATTGTTCGTACATCTCACATATTTCAATATTTTGGTTTGTATGGTGCTGCAGGGGTGGTCCTGATCTTCTCATGAAAGAAGAGCATCATTTTTTCCCCAATAATTCTACATTCTACTTATAAACCATAAATGCAGCATGTTCCAGTTGTCAGAGCAAAAATTCTTTCCCTTCTGTAGAACTTCAGTTTCACTCTGCTGCAAACTCCAACTTCCCTGAAGCACTACAAAAGACGTACAATCTCAAACAAATTATATATTTGTATTTATTGTATGTATTGTCATTTTTACCATAACTTTGTTATATACTGTGTGTATATGAAAAGACAGACAAATTTCCATATAAGTGGAAAATAAAGTTTAACCAATCCATCAATTAACCTCAGGCTAGTGATGCACCAGCATTTCAGCAACTGAAAATATCTGGTTGAAGGAACAAAAAAATAAAATAAAAAAATCATTTGAAAGAATTTTCCATTTCAGACAAAATAGTTTTGGAGGGCTGTAACAATTGTCCTAAACAATGACATTTAATTAGGGCTTCTCTAATGATGCTTTTTGACCATGTAATCGTCAATTTCATGCACATTGTGTATAAGCCAGAACAAGAAAACCTGTCAGCTAAAATAATTCAGAGTTGGCTCGTTGCCAAAGAACTACAACTGGTTTAATTTGTAACCTGAGAACACGACACCCTAAACAGAATATCAAGATCAATTACCCAAATTTAATTTGCCAAACTTTATTTTTGGTTTTAAGTGAAATGAAAATTTTAATTTCATTTTCAATTATAAAAAAAAAATCATTTTGGTGCTTCACTACATCAAACAGATCACATTTTATACTTTATACTATACTCCATTTCTGCATAAATGATGTTAAGTACAGTCTCAGTACAATGAGCAATGAGTCTCAGTACTCATGAACATTTGCATGGATTTTCTAATAGTCCTGTCCAGAGTTTTGAATTTTCATGATTGTCTGTGGAAAACAATGTTGCTTGACAAGGTGATGATTTCCAAACAAGCAGATATAACCAACACAAAGCAGAAGACAAAGTGAGTATTTTAGGAGTCATTCTGAAGCTAGTGGAAACATTTGTAATTTAAATGTTTGGATGTGTTCCTACAGATGTAATACACAGAGTAAAACAAAACAAAACTGGAATAGAAATGGGCTGAAAGTGACTAAAAGAACAAAAGGGACATGGGGGAAAAAGATTCAAAAGAAAAGGAAGATTCAAATTCAAACTTGACGTCTATAACAATCTTTGACTAACCACTTCTATATCCTCCAGTTCACACACATACACAGACTCTCTGTGCTCAACAGCTTACAATGGAGCCATTATTACTGCACTGGATCTCCCAATATATTTATTTTCAGATCATTTGTTAGTGGAATTAAAACAATCACAGGCTCGGAGACTGGGTCTTATTTCCAGTGGAATAGGAACCAGTCTGCAAGTCTGGATCACAGAGCCCCTAGACAAATAGGCTTCTGTTATTAGTGGTTCGCTTGCGCGCTTACTCGCTCCTCTGGAGTTGAGGATGGAAGAATGGAGCAGGGAGGAGGGAAGGAGAGCCATCCAAAGCTCAAGAGAAGCCATCTCTGCTGTGGAAAGGGAAGTGGATCTTCTTGAGGTTGAGGGTCTTACCCTGAAATAACCGATTTATTGCCCAAAGGTATTTGGTGGTAGTAGTGATGCCATCTGTCTTGTGACATCAGCCTAAAGAACGTGGAAACTTCAAGTATTTCTCCACACTACACTAACAATGTGTGACCATAATATGCGGTGATGGATGGGCAAAAATGACTAAGTCAAAAAGTCAAAAAAGAAAAAGTAAAACCCCTGAACAGAAGAGAAATATAAATGATGGGAGGAAAAGGAGCTCTGTTCTTCATCAGTCAGCAAAGAGCAACGCATCCATTCTTCTCTAGCTTCTACAGTCAGAATGTCTCTAAACGTCACTCCACCACAAAACCACTGGAGCAGAAACCCACAAAAAAGGAAAAAGAGCGACGGCACCCTCCTGTATTTAACAGCAGAAACCACTACTGAAGCTGCAAATAGGCCACAATGAGCGCCAACATGTAAGCAGAGCAGTCACATCTGTTTGCGAGGAGAAGTCGCAGGTCAGAACCAGGAGCCAGCGTCTGTGTCAGCAATCAAGAATAGGAGAGTGTTACAGACTGATTCTCAGAGTTAACAGAAAGCTTGTGCAAGGTGACATTAGAGCTTGATTTATCGTTCACTTGGTTTACTTTTGAGGAACAACTCCATAGATTTGCTCTAATCAGCACGTGCCGGGTTACAGCCAAAACACACACGCACGTGAACGCGCGCCAAGAAGACAAATCTTACAGGACTCAAAGACATGTGAGAAAACAAAATTTAATAGGAGGAATGTGAGGCTTTGGCAAGTGCCGGCTGGACTGCCACTTTGTTCAAAGGTTACTGGAGTTTGAATTTTGGTTTAACTCTACACCAACATTCCACTTCTCCGGGAGATATTACAGAGCAGCAGAGACAGGCAGAATCTGGAATGACCTCTGCTGCTACCTACTGGATGCAAATGGAACTACAAGATGGAGAGCCTTGGCTACTGGAAAAAAAAAGATGAGTTGACATCAAATAAAGAGTGTTCTGCTGGTTTACAAGCCAAGAAATAAGACTGAAAAATGTTTACATTTTCTGAAGAAAAAAGTAAGTGATGTAAATCTCCTTGACACAATGCCAGGGTGTTGGCATGTGGTTGTTAGGTTGTACTCAGAGGTTTTTTTAGCACATTGCTATGCTGTTGTTATAGTGTTTTGGGCAGGTTACTTATTTCTCAAAGTAAAAACAATCTCAAAGTCACTATAATATGCCGATACCTAAAATAGAATTTACCTTAAAAAGATTCAAATAAATACTGCTCTTTTTAACTTTTTTATTCATCAAAGAAACCTGAAATCACAGTTTCCACAAAAATATTAAGCAGCACAACGGTTTTTTGACGTCAAAAATAACTAGAAATGTTACTTGAGCACCAAATGATGGATTATGTGACAATGAAGACTGGAGTTATATATTAATCTATATTAAATTAGAAGTTATTTTAAGTTGTAAAAATAGTTTTTACTATTTTTCATCAAATAAATGCAGCCTTGGTCAGCATAAGAGACTTTTTTCAAAAACATAAAAAATTCTTACCAACTTTTTACCAACCTAGGGCTGCAACAACTAATCGATAAAATCGATTATGATCGATTATGAAAATCATCGACAACCATTAAAAGTACTTAAACAATGCCAGCAAGAAAGCATGCTATGAAGGGCATAGGAGGCCATTTTGTTATGTGAATAAATAAAAGTATTTAGTTATAAATAAATGAAAACATTTATTGTGCTGAAATATCTGTTGTTGAAAGTTAAATTAAGGTTTAAAAGGTCAACATGCATTGCGCATATTTTATGAGAGTAGGAACTGTAAGGGGATAAAAGCGTGTAATTGTCTGAATATAAATATCAGACGCTTCAAAACCGCCTTTAACAGGACAAAGAAATTACACTAGGCCCTATTCGGAATCCACGAGTTTTATCACTGATAAGTATATTTATTTTTACAGACGTCCATATGAGAAACAATTACCGATTAATCGAACAAATAATCGACCAACTAATCGATTATCAAAATAATCGTTAGTTGCAGCCCTATACCAACCCCAAACTTTTGAACTGGAAAAAACAACCTAATTTTATATTTGGGCATGATAAGAAATTTATGATAAACTAATAGCTACCCAATAGGTAGATTGAAATTGGAAGTTCTCAACTAAAGCAGATACTTGAATTCCCACCGAGTTTCCACTAAAACACACTTCCCTTCTCTCTTTTATTAGAAGATAAACCTGGGAATACAAAGTCAGGCTCTAATGGAGAACGATTAATTCAAACAGTATGTTCCCAAAAGGGAGTCGCCGAAGATCAGCTCCAGCCATGCCCTGGATCAAGGCTTATCTCAGAGACTCGAGCAGTAGCTGAAGTCAGCGGCCAAGCCCATGGATCGCATCAGCGGGAGCAGAATTTGGGTCAAATGGAAGTCCCAAGATGGGGTATGATGAAGAAAGCTGGGGTGGGAGGAAGAGCAGTTAACCACATTTTGAACCCGAACAGGGTGGTTAGGACACCACATGGTGAGGTTGACACAAGTAAGGGTGTGCATTTGCCTGGGTGGTTGCGCACGCTGCAAATCAGGTGGTTCAAGAGATTGAACAACGTTCAGTACAATTAGCTATTCTACGCCAGAGGCCACTGGAAGGGTAGGACAGGCACCTAAGAAAATACATAACCAAAATCACATGGACCATTGTGTTTCATTATCTGTTTGGCAATCTCATCTACCTTACATCCAACCAATATTACACTCTGGGATTAATCCTTACAGTTTATGTAAAGGTTTAAAATGGCACAAGAACTTATTTGCGCATCTGCATGGCTCTCTGTGGGGTTTTGTTGCGGTCAGTAGAATTTTTTTTTTTTTTTTTTAAATGTGGGATATTCAGATTGTTCCCAATTTGACTCCATCTTGTGCAATCTACCCTTCACCCCATTACGTGATTCCCTTCTTTTCTACTCCCTTAATCCCTTCAATAAATCCCAATACTGAACACAGATGAGCCACTACACCAGGAGGTCTCAAACCCCAGTCACTTAGAGGCCAATGTGGTGGGCAGGTTGAAGAATCGCAATAAACACAAGTGTTTTTTCTATTTGACCCTGAACTTCATTCACTACTGTTCGAAAGTCTGGGGTCAGTAAGATTTTATTCAGCATGGGTGCATTAAATTGATGAGAAGTGACAGTAAATACTTTTACACTGTTACAAAATATTTCTTTTCCCATAGTGAGACGTGTTTCTTGAACACCAAATCAGCATATCAAAATGATTACTGAAGAATCATGTGACACAGAAAACTGGAGTAATGCCTGCTGAAAATTCAGCTTTGCTGGAAGGAATAAATCACACGAATAAACAAATATTTAAAACATATCAAAATAGAAAACATTTACTTTACTGTCAATCACTGTCTATTTAGTGCACTGTGTGGTATTCACTATACCGGAGATATACTGTAGGAGTAAATTAGTGATTCGCTAACGCTAACAGTAACTACTTTTGAAGAATACGGGCATGCAGTCCTGCTTGTTGTCTTCATATTCCTGTTTTAGGCCTGTAATAAGGCATGTTGAAATAATATAAATTCAGCTACCATCCAGATTGGACCGGTGGAAACTCACCAAGTACTGGAGATTCGGGAGCGAACAGTTTGTTCAAACTATGGACCAGGGCGCAGGCTGATGAGGAGAGAGGAAAAAGGGACAAAGTGGAAAGAAAGGGTGGGCTGGGGCGACTGGAAGCAGACCAGCAACAGAACAAACGGGTTCAAACAAATCTCTGATTACAACTCATGGTGTCCACATGCATTTGGTCATGTCAGAACGCGAATGCATTAAAACCTGCTGGTAGAATACGCATCTACCTCAGTCCTGCCTACCTGGATGAATACACGTATTGTTTTATTCTCCAACTTGCCCTCTTCTTTCAAGCATCATCAGAGACAAAATTAACTTTCTAGAAACCAGCGTTGAGGAAGCTACTTTGAAACTCTAGCTTTTCAAGCTACACACCACTCATAATTTAAAGTGATTAAAGTACAGTGAAGCTTCTATTGAGGAAAAAAAGTAAGTTACAAAACTAGTCTCAGAAAGCAACAAACTACATTCCTGCATTAAAGCTGGGGGGATAACATCTGTCTTTAAATATAAAACTACATGATTATATAATTACTTTTCACACAGAAGCAGTATATATTTGTCACAACAATAATGAGGATTCAAACTTGAACAGGAGACTAAATACAACAGAACAAAATAGAGTGCATCTTAAAGGGATAGTTCACCCAAAAAAGAAAATTTGATGTTTATCTGCTTACCCCCAGGGCATCCGAGATGTAGGTGACTGTTTCTTCAGTAAAACACAAACGAAGATTTTTAACTCAAACCGTTGCAGTCTGTCAGTCATATAGTGGAATTGTCAATGGAATTGACGCTCTATCTACAATCTCAATTAGGAGTGTCAATGGTCCATTTGAGAGATAGGTGGTGGTAATGCACTTATAAGTCTGCGATCTGCCATAAAGCAAGAAGAAGAAGACACGTCACGTGCCGGCTGTTGAGAACGCACTCAGGACAGTTCGGACATTATGGTGAATCAGAGGTAAAAAACGATATAAATACTGTTCAGTTTCTTGCACAGACTGATCGTTTCGTGTCTTTACACATCAATGTATCGTCACGAGCCGCAGGGTTTAATTTGGTTTTGTTTGTGTATGTTTTTTTGACTCTCAAAGCCGTGATTCCCATTCACTTCCATTATATGACTGACAGACTGCAACGGTTTGAGATAAAAATCTTCGTTTGTGTTCTACTGAAGAAACAAAGTCACCTACATCTTGGATGCCCTGGGGGTAAGCAGACAAACATCAAATTTTCATTTTTGGGTGAACTATCCCTTTAACTTATAGAATTTAGCTGGAAACGTAGGCAGATTTCAACTAAATATTTTTTATGTCACTATTCTGCACAGGGCCTCATATGGGTGAATCATTTCTTGAATCGTTTCATTTACACAAACGGTCTGAAAAAAACAGGAGAATGGGTTGAATTTCCAACGCTTCATATAAGACAGAAGACCGTTTAGGAGAGCTCCTCAGCTTGCTTGGCTGTAAAGCTGCATGCACAATAAAACGTGAAATAAAAACCAGCCATGTAGTGTTTCATTGCGTTACACCTGGAAAAGCTGCGTTATTCAGGGGGAAAAAGCTGAACCAACTTCAACTACTGAAAAATGTCAGTTAGAAGTATCACTACTTTTGTGTTCTTGAAAATATTGGGGTGTAACTAACAAAAGGTTCACACAGTAAAAAGAGAACATGTTATAGTACAGCATCATACGCACACACACATTCCTGGCTTTGGTCTTTCTCGGGGAGGAATATTTGAACTCTTCTGTGACATATTTTTGGCTACTTTTACTCCCCACTGTTTCATAATTAGAATCAGCAACTGATCCATACTGAGAGGAACTGGTAGTGATTAGAAGAGCAGAGAACTTGCTGAAGAAAATGTGATGGTGGCGACTGTCTGTGCAAAATTAACATTGATAATGCTAAAGTGTTGCTAAGGTGTTTCTGAGTGGTTTTAACCAAGTGCCTATAGCAGTGGTTCTCAGTCTCTTTGACTCCAAGGTTTCTATTTTTACTTACAATTTCTACCTGACAAAATAGAAATGAGCATAACTAGAAAAATTTATATTCATAAAATGTATAAAAATGCCCATGGAATAAAAACATTTTATTAATGGATATCACTTTTCTAGGTCTAGAAATCAACATTGTTTTCTAGGTTTTTCTAGACAGTTAGAATCCTGGATCTTCAAAAAAGAAAAAAAATCAATAAGTTAATTAAAATAAGAAATATCTTGATTTTTAGGTGATTTAGCTTATTTTATTGCTTGTTTTGTCTTATTTTAAATTATTTTAAGTTATTTCAAGGACCCTGTTGGAAGTGTGCTGAGGCCCACTCTTCTCCAGTGTAACTTTATGAGTTTTTGCCCATTTTAACCACCTGCAAAACAAAAATATAAATTGATAGCTTAGAAAATTATTAGTTCACCTCCTCTCAGTAAGCCACAAGATTTCAAGTATCATTCATGTCTGTAGGACAAACAGCACAGGACGAGTTACGTGGCAAATTGAAATACTTATAGATACAGAAATGCCCCTAACTTGTGCAATAGTGTTACCTGCCTTGGAAACCACCACAAATGGAGCTTTCACACAATAACATCTATCATGATTAGTTTTATTCCTCAATGAAGAAGGACAAGGAAGAAAGTAAAGAAAGATTTGTTAAAGAGAGTGGAAAAAGCAAGGCCAGACTTTTTATGGTGCTTGGGAGATCTTAATGTCTATTTGGCGTTTCATATTCTAATGCACTCCTCACCCCATCTTGGTCTAATAACGGTAAAAGAAAGCAGAGAATTTTTCTGCATTCCAATGAAAAATCCACTCAATTTCTCTCATATGCGCTCCCTGGGTCTTCTCCGTGTCTCTGTGCACTGTCCTTGAAGTTGTGTCCATACACAGTGTTCCACGATTCCTCTGGCATAAACAAAATCGACCTGAAACGATCTTTGATTCAGAACAGATTGGTAGCTCTTTTTCCTCCAGACTAGATGACTAGATGGTCAGAGATAAGATGAGAGGAAAAATGGGGAAAAAGCATTGAACTACTGAAGAACAAGGACAGAGTCCTCACGTTGAAACCCAGCTGTGACTGTCAGGTTAGATGTGAGCATATGAGGCAGCTGTCAAATAGTTCTGATACACTTCGAGGCATTACTCCGACATGAGCACTCACTCTCTCTAACACACAAGCACACACACCTGTTTCATGGCAGTCTCTCCGATCTTATCCGAATGCTTGCGGATGCTCTCCAGGAAGTCTTTGAGGTCAGACATGGAGACGTCTCTGATGTGTGTGCGCAGACGTGGGATATTCTCTGCCATGATGGCGCAGAAACGATATGATCCCGCTTGAGGCAAACAGCTCCCCTCCAACTGTTCCAGGGTTCGTAGTGCTGGGTAGTATCTGGGGTAGAACACGGCAGGCTCAGAAAAGATTGCATATATCTGCTACTTCAAAAACCTTCCCACTATTAATGAGCTCACATGCAGGGCTCGACAATAGGGATTTTCAATGGCCAAAAAGCAACAACTTTTTTATGTGACAAAAATATTTTATATGAAGAAAATCTTAATTAGTACATAAATAATAATATTTATTGCGGCATTTTCATATACATGCATTAAATATTTTGTAATACTTTTTAAATGTTATTTAAATTTTGTATACTTTATTTTTATTGTTTTTCATATAGTTTATATTTTAGAAATATATTTATAATATACATATATTTAGATTTTTTTATATTATTATTTTAATTAAATATTTTAATTAAAACTTTTTATTTTTAAATATTTAAATATTTTATTTCTTCTACAATTTTATTAATGCTAACTGAGGTTTCCAAGATTATTACAATTTACTCTTGCAATTTCTACAATTACTTTTTCAGCCATTTATAGATCATTTTAACTTTGTGACACTTAAATCAGCAAAGTCTGCAAGAAACTAAGTTAAATACTTAACATAATATACATATATTTAGATTTTTTATATTATTATTTTAATTAAATATTTTAATATTAAAACTTTTTATTTTTAAATATTTAAATATTTTATTTCTTCTACAATTTTATTAATGCTAACTGAGGTTTCCAAGATTATTACAATTTACTCTTGCAATTTCTACAATTACTTTTTCAGCCATTTATAGATCATTTTAACTTTGTGACACTTAAATCAGCAAAGTCTGCAAGAAACAAAGTTAAATACTTAACAACAATCCAATACACATACTGTACATGACCAACAAATATAAGACTGCACTGGAGGGCAAATGACAGTCACGTAAACCGACCCAAAACTCTCTCCAGGCCATCCTTTTTGTTGAGCCTTGCACATGCAGTACATGTTTTTAACCTTTGGTTAAAGACTTTGATCTCAGCATGATAACAATTTAACCTAATCAAGATGATCTCAGAGATGAGCTATGCTGGTCGATGTTTGCAGCTGCTACAGCTAAGAAAATCCAATCCAAATGTGTCCTCTGTGTCTCTGACTCCTGACAGCTGCCCAATGCTGCTTTGGACATCTCAGACATCTGAAAAACTCTCTCTCTGTCCGTCTTTTCACTGCTTCAGTCACATCAGACTGGATGAGATACTCCAGTGGTCTGTTTAAATCATCAACACCTCGCTCTCTTTTTCCCAGCTGGGAATGTCCTTCTCTCAAATATACTTTAAGTAAAGGTATTAAAATATTTTGGGCCCTGAACTGCACTTGTGTGTTTTACATTACACAGCAGACCCGACGCCGGGGAGAGAGTCTCTCTTGGCCGACCCTGCCGCTACCTCCAGGCTAATGGCAAAACCAAGCACACGAGAGAGACAGAGAAACACGGAGAGCAGAGATAAATAAAAACCAAAAAGGATGGAAAAGTTGCAGGCCAATGCTGATGCTCAGGTCACACGGAGGACACGACAAGACAGCAAAATCAATGCTTCAAAAATGTTTAGAGTGGCACTTTCAAACACAACTTTGGTAGAGTAGCTTTTTCGGAGGTTTTTACAATTTTGACCCACAAATAGGGCTGGACAATAATTCAATATCAATATGTATCGCAATATAATTTGTTTAAGTTCAACCTTGATAAGTTTTTCTCTAGTGCCACCTAGTGCTCATCTGTAGCATACACAAAAAAAGGCATGTGCACAGATGTCATACCGTTTGGCTCTCATCTGCTCCTGCAGTTTGCTGTACATCTCCAACACTGCAAGAAAAAAATACATGTGGAATTATGGAAAAACAGCCAAGAGCACAGCATGTGAGCTTTCAAGCAGTTACAAAAAAACACACACCACAGTTCAAAAGTTTGGGGTCGGTAGGATGTTTTAAAGCCTCTTATGCTCACCAAGGCTTGGATCATTTTCTGATCGAAAATACAGTGAAAATGTTGTGAAATATTACAATATAAAATAACTGTTTTCTATTTTATTTAAAAATGTAATTTATTCCTGTGATGGCAAAGCTGAATTTTCAGCAGTCATTAGTCCACAGATGCTAACCAGCGACATGATGAGAGATGAAGTTAGTGGAGGGTTGAATGCAACGATGTCAGATTACCTCATGTCTCATTCACCGGTGAGAAAACACTACAGTACAAAGCGCATAATATTACAATAATAGCACCTTTCATTCTCGCTGGAATGTGCTGATGATGTATCATGTCTGCGCAAACAGGGTGTGCAGAGGTATACAACTACATATTTGGTACGCAGGCATGACAGCCTATTGTAATGTTCGGACCGAACATTTCGATTGGACGAACATTATATGGTCCTACCCTATGCCTTCCACAGACGATATGAGTACATATAAATAAAATTTAGACCATTTAACTTAGTGATTGCTATTGGGATGTGAAGAGACTTTCAACCAGCATAACAAAAAAT